>NC_034601.1:65983205-66002674 GCF_900095145.1 Mus pahari
CTCAGGTTACCTATTTGGGACTAACAATCACTCTAACCCATAAGGCTATTACCTTAGACAGAAAGAATCTGATTCAGTCTCTAACTGTTCCATTGACAAAAGAAGAAATTTTGTCATTCTTAGGAATAGCCAGTTTGTGGGTCCCTTCCTTTTCCCTTCTTTCTCAGCCTCTATATGAAGCAGCGTCAGGCCCCACCCACAAACCTCTTTTAAAGTGGATTACTAAGCCCTTTCAAAGACTCCAACAGGCCCCAGCTTTACATCTTTCTGACCTGACTTGTCCTTTTTCCCTCTATGTAACAGAAAAGGAGGGATTTGCCCTTGGAGCCTTGGGTCACCAAATAGGACCTTCTTTTGCACCTGTGGCATACCTGTCAAAAAACCTAATCTAGATCAGATCACCTATAACTGTCTTCTCATAATCTGTCACAGCTCCTAACGTACAAAGGATTACAGACTCTACCTCCCTCTAGAGTTCTCTCTTTTCAGACTGCGAGCTCTCCCCAAGTGACCTCTCCTCATCTCACCTTTTGAGCTCATGTATAGATGCCCAGTTCTAATTCCTGGCTTCTCACCCAAGTGCTCCCTGCTTCCAGATCATTTGCTTACCCCATTACTCTCTCATCTTCGCTCTCTCTTGTGGAAATTCGCTAACCATCACCTACCTCGACCACATTCTGCTTCCTGCCCATTACCCGTTAATATTGGAGATCAAGTCCTTGTCATCCTCCAGGTCATCAACCTTCACCTCTCTCTCTGAAGTGGCAGGGTCCTTTTAAGGTAATCCTCATAACTCCTACAGCTGCTAAACTTGAGAGACTCTCTCATTGGGTCCACCTGTCCCACCTAAAATCCTTCACTTTAAGATGATTCCTCTTCATACATATCAATCCTAACAGGACCGTGCTCTGTTAAGTTCCAGAAGACATCAAGACCACCCATCTTGTTCCCCACCCTAGAGAATGAGGCTTCACTCCGACAGGCAAACCCAACCTCACTGGATTAGACACCGGATTAGTTGTGGTTTTTTTTTTGTTTTGTTTTGTTTTTTTTTTTTTCATCTTTTCCCTGCTGTTCATTTCCATCAAGGGTAGTCCTTAAGTCTGGAGATTCGAAGTTCAAGAAACACTTGCTGACAACAAGCAGACTTTCCAAATAGTATCAGGAAACTGCTCCATAGTTGGGTGGTGCCAGGAGCCGATCTAGATTACCATCGTCCCTATATCTGTGGCTCCATCCGCATATTATGACTTTTATACCTGTTTTCTCTTTGACCAGACAANAGATTATTGCAGAAAATGGCCAGATGAGTATGGGGACTGCTCATACTGGTCTTGTGAGATACACATGCTAGGGAAATGGACTAATCACTTCTTCTATTGATTCCCCAAGACACTCTTCCCATGGGATCCCAGGTGGGAAACAGGAGCTGCTGGTAAGCTTTACCACAAAACTCAGCCCAGCTCCCAGTAAGTACCATCCACATCCAGAGACAATATGTCTCAATTGCCCCTTGTCTTATTAATCTTATCTCTACATTCCTTCAGCGACAAGTACAGAAATTTCTCACCAAGCTGTTATTCAGCTCCTGTTACAGGATTACCAGCTTCTGCCCACAAAGAAATCATTGTCCATAGAAGAACCTGATTCAGATGATTCCCATACAAACTCCGATGGTGAAGACCAGATATACCCTGAAAAATTGATGACACCCCTAAACAGCAGGAAGTAGCTTAAGAGACACAACGCTCCTATTCCCTCTTCACCATTGGTTCCCCTCTCTTTTTCTGTGCATATTTCATCACTAAACGACTGCCAGAACACCCAAAATTCATCACTACTTCAGACCCAAAGGGCAACCATGACCTTAACTCTAAAATATTTTTGTCCAATGGTATTGATTCCTAATAGATTTAGGCTACTTTGCTGTATATACTTGTAAGAATGAAGATTAAATAGAAAATGCTGCCTTAGTATAATTATGAAATATTTCTGACAGGGATGGCTTATGGAAAAGTAGTTTCCTAGGAAACTTTCAATCTTACTTTGAGAACTAGCTTGTTAGTTTTGAGAAGGGCAGTGTTATTTAACAAAGCTAGGTACAAAGGCTCCTGTAATCCAGCACCGTATTGCTCCCACCAGCCAAAACAAAACCAAAAACCAGAAACAGAAACAAAACTGGGACAAACCAATAAAAATTTCTTCCTAATTTTGGAATGCAACTATTGAAATTCAATCCTCAAAAGTAATTTAGTATAACTAAGTGCAATATTTAACTCAGTTGCTGTTTTTTATGTTGAGATCCCAGGAACTTTTAGTCTTCTCTAAAGTTTAATAAGAATAGTTTCTGATGATGGTGTGACTCTAACGGATCTACATTTCATGTGGTGGGCTAGTGTGTGCCAAGGCCTAAGCATGGCAAATGAAGGACATTGTGCCAGTCGGGGGGAAAAAGTCAAGTCCTAAATTTTCACTAGATTTATAATATTACATTTCAATCATATTTTATGTCACCTGAAATACAGAAGTTTCAATTACTGTAAAATAAGAATATAGATTTCTCATTGTTTGTACAATTAGCCATCCTTCTGAATAGCATCTGTTAACTTGTCCATATACAGAATGAGCTCTGTCAAATATTTAGCATCTCTACATAAGGGTCAGTAGCTAGGATTTTTTTAAAATTATTTTATTAGATATTTTCATTTACATTTCAAATGCTATACCGAATGCCACCTATACCCTCTCCCCACCCTGCTCCCCTACCAACTTACTCCCACTTCTTGGCCCTGGTGTTCCCCTGTATGGGGCATACAAAGTTTGCAAGGCCAAGTGGCTTCTCTTCCCAATGATGGCTGACTAGGCCATCTTCTGCTATATATGCAGCTAGAGACACGAGCTCTTGGGGTACTGATTAGTTCATATTGTTGTTTCACCTATAGGGTTACAGACCCCTTCAGCTCCTTGGGTAATTTCTCTAGCTCCTCCATTGAGGGCCCTGTGTTCTATCTTATAGATGACTGTGGGCATCCACTTCTGCATTTGCCAGGCACTGGCATTGCCTCACAAGAGATAGCTATATCAGGATCCTTTCAGCAAAATCTTGCTGGCATATGCAAAAGTGTCTGCATTTGGTGGCTGATTATGGGATAGTCCCCTGGGTGGGGCAGTCTCTGGATGGTCCATCCTTTTGTCTTCGTAGCTAGAATTTTTAATGTGATCTCTTTATCTATTTCTTTTCCTTTTCACGTGACTTTTTAAGTTTTCAAAGACATCATTTTTATTTGTGTGTGTGTGTGTGTGTGTGTGTGTGCGCTCATGTATGTGTACCACACGTGTGGTGCTAAACTTAGATCTTCTGGAAGAAGAGAAAGTAGCCCTAACAGTTGCGTCGTCTCTCTAGCACCAACTACCCTTTTACTTTTACAAATATGCATTTATAGCCATTTTTAATGAGTAATACATACAAATTATCATGTACTATAATGAGGCATGATAATAGACATTCTTTAAAAGCAACAAGTACAGAGGGCAAAAAGTCATTGAGGAGAGAAGGAAGGCACAGAGAAAGCAGAAGAAAAGGAAGTAGGAAAGAGAGAACACTCGTGGTCCAATTAAAAGCTTACAGAATGTCAAGGCAAAACTATTGTTAGAATTTTGAGACAATTCTCCATGTGGCTTCCCACATGTGACATTCAAACAGCTGGCATGACCCATTTCTCCTCTATTTAAGATACTAGTTTCAATTAGCAATGCACAACTCGATCATTAGAAACGAACTCTGAGGACATCACAACGTGAAAATTTTCAACAGGGCCAGGATGCCTTGGTGTCATGCTAGAGGGTAGAATATGTAGCCTGTGTGCCCCTCACCTTTCCCTAGCTCTCTTGAAGAGCAAAGATAAGAGAGGAGTGAATGAAGACTTTGACAGAGGAAACTAAATCACACTCAAAATGTAAATAAGCAGAGATCAACTTCAGATGTGCCAGAATTTTGTATCTGAACTGTTATCTCCAGACAACATTTCTGAAACGTATCCTTCTCTGTCTGCTGCTCAAAGTGGAAACCTTGGATGTTTCATAAGAATCCTGGAGGATTTGAGAAAGACCAATTAATCAATGCCAGAGTGGCTAATGATTTATGACCAGACTGCAAAGCGAAATGCATACCTTACACTGTGATCCCGCCTTTCCATTGGCCAGGCTTCCCCTTTCTCTTGTCTTCCTTCTTCTTTTTTTCCCTTTTTTCTTGGAATGTTTCCAAACATCTTGCTATTGAGGAGGGTGTAATTTTTGAGATAGCAAAGTTGTTTATTGAGCAACTGAATTTAATGGGGTTCAATAGCTCCTGAGGTCTAAAGGGGGCGGGGGGAGGAATAGGAAAGATAAACCCCAGTAAAAATCTTAGAATATGGAGCAACCCGTTAGTTAGTTCGACAAATCAGAGAATGAACCTGGGAAGGCAAACACACTTTATATAAAGTATATGTTTATCTGTCTGAGGTAATATATACAGGGGACAGCCTTTCCCAAACACAGTACTTTGACTACTCTGTCACATCTGTACCTAGGAATGTTGACAGTATTTCTGGCTTACCATCCCCATCATAATAAAATACTTGGATTTTTTTCCCCTTTCCATTCTAGTTTTACCCTTATAGATGTCTGGCTTAAGTACTCAATCAGACTTTATCATGCTTTGATACCAAATCATAAACAGTGTACCACCATAGGATGAGATAAGAACTTATGTCTGTGAGGAGAGGCTATAGTGTACCACTTTTATACTGCTGAGATTTATGTTAGTGATTTCAAAGGAAGTTTCCATGGGATGGTGAAAAGAACAGTAATAAAGTTGGCAGGCTGAATACTGGCATGTGTCTAATGTCTGAGACAGAAGTCTGCTTTATGCAGATACACATTGACAGCGAGTCTTGTAGTTCTGGAATCCAAATATCTAGTCTGTGTCCTCTGCATGACCTAATGCGGTTAGTAAGATCAAGCGAGGTCCACGGGTAGAGATGGTGAGGATGAGGAAAGAAAGTATTATTGTTGCATGAAGATATTTGTTAAAGGTCACTGCCTATTAACCAAAGGAATCCAGAAATAAAACTGCTGCTAAATTATAATCTCAGTAATAAAAGAAGAAAGAAGTCTTGTTATTATTTTCTCTGTAGCAACAATGGGGGTTAATTAATACCTAACACTGTGTTTGGCACAGAGTAAATAGATGATTTCATTTTATTGTGTTGTAAATACTGAAATTGCCTGTTTTTGTGAGAAAGGAGAGCAAACATCTCTAAGAGAGTAAGCAATGGTTTACAAGTCTGACCTGCTCATAGACCCTGCTTTGATGTGAATGCTGGGCCCAAGGTTAGTTATGAACCACATCAGAAAGGTTACCAGGTTCGCCTTGAAAACCGAATAATCAAGTCTTGAATCTCTATTGTTTTGTGTGTATATTTATAATCTTCTCTAGAGTGTTCATGGTAGGGAACCCATTTTCTAAGCACTATTCATCCATGTATGAGAAGATGAAAACACCTGATGAAATGTTTTATACACACACACACATACACACACACAAATACAGAACAGAGAGACAGAGACAGGAAGGTGAACAGACAGACAGACAGACAGACAGGACAGAGTCCAGTTTCACAACTTGACCACATGAGATTAATCAATATGAACTTATCATAAATACTTAAAGTCTTAAGATAAGAACCAGAGTTATATTCCCACTATAGAGCAAAAAACGTTATTACATTATATATTTGGAAGAATGATGTAAGTTAATAATTAAAAGATGACTTATTACTGAATTATATATACAGTGATAGCCTGGACCTCTTAAGCCTTATTTTTAGGTTTTCCTTAGCCTCAATCTCACCTGTGTTCTTCCTAGGATATTGCTCAGTTCCTTTCAGCTAAAATACTCCCTAGTTTATCTCATTAATTCAAATGAGAATTTTCTTACTTGCAATGAGAAGCCCTAATTAATATAACTTCTAAAATTGCGGATGTTCTCATATGCTGGCAATAATCACTATTGTACAGTACTATATAGTGTTTGCAAAAACTATGATGCCAGGTTTGTGTCTAGTATTGTCCTAAATGTCTTTTCAGCAATGAGAACACTTAAAAGTTAAGTAATCTCCACGACTACCGTATAGTTAATGTTACACAAATAAGAACACATATAATATAATCCTTTAAATATGATTATCTCAAATAGACAATATGTAATCATTACTTCTTTGTTCTAGCTTATCTCTACAAATTATAGATTTCCCATACACGAATGAGTACAAACTTGGCTGGATGAAAACTAATTAAAAAAAATAAACATGTCAAATTAAAATTGCACAGATAGGAATTGTTTACTTCTTTGCAAAACAAATTCTAAGATTTCTCCAGCTTTACTGCATATGCATGTGGGGGACTGCTATTATGTTGCAATAACTTCAGACTGACCCACAACTGCAGTAGAGGGCAACACTGGGGATTACAAATGTCCATGGGCTCAACTGTGCCAACTGTGAGCTTCTTAAATTCTGAGTTATGAAGCATTTCTTTGAATAAGACTTTTGTAGTAACAGATTTATTATTATGGACACTAAACATGTGGCCATTGAGCACACATTTTAAACAGTTCGTTTAACCTCAGGTGATTAATAGACACTCTTTGTATAGCATGTGGGTAGCACATCTCATTACTTGGAGAACTGTAATGGTACATTACTTTGCCTGGAAAAGATGATCAGCAAATATTGACTATACTCTTGTTAACTAATTGGTTTTGATCATAGCAATTGCTATAGAATATCATGCTCAGAAGAGGGATGTCACTCACTGGAGCCTACAAGAAAGTAATGACCATCCAGACACTGCCCCACCTGGGGATCCATCCCATATACAACCACCAAACCCAGACTTCATTGTAGTAGCCAACAAGAGCTTGCAGACAGGATCCTGATATAGTTGTCTCCTGAGATGCTCTGCGAGTGTCTGACAAATACAGAAGTGGATGCTCACAGTCATCCACTGGATGGAGCATAGGATCCCCAATGAAGGAGCTAGAGAAAGTACCCAAGGAGCTGAAGGGGTTTGCAGCGCCATAGGAGGAACAACAATATGAACTAACCAGTATCCCCAGAGCTCCCTGGGACTAAATCACCAATCAAAGAAAACACATGGTGGGACACATGGCTCTAGCTGCATATGTAGCAGAGGTTAACCTAGTCAGTCATCAATGGGAAGAGAGGCCCTTGGTCCTGTGAAGGTTCTATGCCCCAGTATAGGGGAATGCCAGGGCCGGGAAGAGGGAGTAGGTGGGTTGGTGAGCAGGGGGAGAGAGAAGGGGATAGGGGTTTTTCAGAGGGGAAACCAACAGAGAAAGGGGATAACATCTGAAATGTAAATAAAGAAAATATCTAATAAAAATGCAAAAATAGATTTTATAAACACGAAGAATGCATAATCATATATGTATTTTATCAAATAGAGAAATAAGACAGATATTCCCTAAGGAAAGGAAAATCATTGAGTTTATACATGTGTTATAAGATTATTTTGCTGGTGTCAGGAATCAAATCCCAGACCTCATGCATTGGCTGAGCAATTTCCCAAATGGCAATTACTCAAGATGTTTAAATGCTGTTTCAAAAAATGTACAGTAAGTAGTGATAATTTCCAAACCAGAATGAGTAGAAGCACAATGTGAATATCAATTTTCTCTTTCTTTATGGAACTGTCTTAGTTTAGGTCTATAAAGAGACACCATGACTAAGACCATTATTAGAAAGGAAAACATTCAATTTGACTGGTTTACAGGTTCAGAGGTTCAGTCTATTATCATCATAGCAGGAAGAGTGGCAGTGTCCAGGCAGGCATGGCACTTGTGTGCCAAATAATCCAGGCTGAAGACTAAGAAAGTCTAGACATCATTCATTATTTTTCCTAGGCACTTTAAACTAATCAGAATAATTAATAAATTTAGTCTCATTTAAATAAATCAGTGGATCTGAGGTCTATTAGCAGTATATCCCTAGTCTATCCACAGTTGACGAAATTCTCATGCCGTCACCCGCATACAAGTTATCACCATGTTTTCCCTTCCGCTGTCCTAGATCTTCTGAATGCGTCTTTCCACCTTTGTACCCTGGAAAGTACTGAAATCTCTTCAATGGTATTTTTGCCTCTTTCAGAATAAACTCTCAGAAGCTCAACACGGGAAACAAAATTGGCCTTGAACATAATAAGATAGAGAAAAGAAGCATTCTCTAATGAAGTCACAGGAACCAATGGACAACACTAATTCAGCTTTCATCCATGTACACAAACCTTCTCTAACTATGTGGAATGTTACCAATATACACACCCCAGCGGCTGACACAATCTTCAAAGCCAGCAAGTGTTATAGCCTCATCAGTTGCTATTGCACCATGATTTCTGTTTGCCAGGCTTTGTAGGATGCACAGAATTGTACAGCTCTTGATTTCTTGGCACATGCTCAGTGTTACACTTAGTTCTCTCTAAAATGTGTCCTTTGGACTAAGGGAAATATTACCTAGGATAAAATGCCATTCAGACATATGGTAAGCATTACCTAATATGCCAAGCCATTAATGTTAGATAAGGAAAACCCATAGGAGCATATCATAACTTATCATTCATTCCAGGGAAGAGGGGGTCCAATATAATCAACTTGCCACCAAGTAGCAATTTCCCTGGAGAACTGATAACATAGCAATGACACAGCATCCATCTCTGCTGCTGACAAGTCAAATATTTTGCAAAGATAGTCACTGCATCAGCATTGTTAGAATGAACCCGGGCTTTTCGATCTATGCTTAGGCAGCATCCCTTTTTACTATGAACACTCGATGAGTCTCTGTGAATTCTGGCACTAATGAGTACAGAATAGGGGGACTTGTACAAGTGAGACATCTTGAGCCTCTGTTTCCTTGTTTTTTTGTTTTTTGTTTTGTTTTGTTTTTGTTTTTGTTTGTTTTCGTTTTTAGATAGTATATTGTTTTGGAAGGAAATCATATGAAATACCAAGATCTGCAAATTGAACACCATTCCCAGGTATCTATTCCTGTTTTGTTCTTTCCAACCCAATGATGAAACAACCAGTCCATCTTCCACTGGCCAGAAATAGTTTTCCTGATTTGAACTGTTGAATACTATCCAAGACCTACAGTTCCATTTGGTAAATTATCTCTATCTTCGCCCTCTGATAATATTTTCCAGGTGAACATCTTAAGGTTTGACTCTAAGTGTAAGTGTCTTTGTCGGGGAGAGTGCTTTGAGGGGAGGACTCACGACAGTCTCTAGACAAAGACTTAGGACAGGGTGCTGCTCTGCCCGAGCTGAGTTAATTGGCCACTTTTTCCACGACACAGAACTGGAAATAATCTTTAATTCAATATATTCAGACATATTCACCCAAGCATCTCCATGTGTGGTGTGAGAATATCATTGCTTCCCTGATTTTAATTTTAGAGACTGGCTCTCCGAATTAGCATTCTTCTCACTCTGCTAGAATCATCACCACATTCTCAGTCTGTTTCCCCATTTGGTTCACTCTCTGGCTGTAAGTCTCTGTGCATGTCACCAATGAGGTCATTTCACTTTTACATCATGACCTGAGCTTGTCATTTTCTGGTGACACTTAACACAAACCAATCATCCTCACAACCCTAAAATAAACCTTCTCTCTATATTGCATAGGTGGAAGACACACTGCATGTGCTAAACTATCCCTTCCTATCTTCATACAAAAAAGAAGTTTGCCCCAGGCAAAGGCTGTATACAGTGCTATACAAGGAATTATAATGTCCATAAACAATTTTATTCACATGGCCACCAGGCTGCTAAATGACCCTACTCCAGGAATCTATCCCATCTGTCAATGTTCTAAAGCCAAGTCTGTTAACTCAGATTGAATTTCTTTAAGCAGAATTCACATAAGAACTTGTACAACGCCGGGCATGGTGGTGCACGCCTTTAATCCCAGCACTCGGNAGGCAGAGGCAGGCGGATTTCTGAGTTTGAGGCCAGCCTGGTCTACAGATTGAGTTCCAGGACAGCCAGGGCTATACAGAGAAACCCTGTCTCGAAAAACAAAAAAAAAAAAAAAAAAAAAAAAAAAAAAAAAAAGAACTTGTACAACATGAATTTATTAGACTAAGTCCCTTTGAGAGAAAAAAAGATATAGAAAAGGGGAAATATGAATGGGAGAGAATAGAAGTTGCAGTGGTCTGAATATTTTCTTTTCAAAACACAACTGCTGCCCATATATTGTTAGTAAAAGGTGAGGTTGTTAAGAAGTGATTAAGGTACAAGCATTTCTCCTTTATAAGCAGTATGAAGGTCCTTATGAAGATGTCAAACTCTTCCATAATTACATGGCCTCTCATGTGATTACTGTTCTTCTCTTTTTTGGATGTACTTTATATAGAAATCTAAACAGGCCTTAAACTAGGACCTGCTGGCCTCTGGTTTTGTGGAAAATACATCTTTATTATTTGTAAACCACACAGTCAGTGGTCCTTTGATACAGCAACACAAACAAAGTATAAGAAGACTGTATGATAATGAAAATTCCTATTTAAATATTGATTCAATTACTATATAACTACCACATTTAGTAACAAAAACACTCACTTTGAGCTCAACTGTATAAGCTAGAAATCCAGGAAATTTTAGATGTATTTATATATCAGAAATTCAAAATCAATGGTCTGCCTGGTTAGACTCATACATGAAGACTCTGGATGAATTACTTTCAAAGTTCTTTCAAAGGGCTTGGAATTATAGCACTGGAGTCCCTATTTCCCTGTTGGCTATTGCCCTGTAGTTACTTCCAACTGTTAAGCCATCAGTGCTGATTTGCATACCTCCTCTATCTTCAAAGTCAAGTGTGGTTCCTTGTATCATTTGTATGCTTTTTATCTCTCTAGTTTTCACTTCTGGTTCTCACCAGAGAAAATCCCCTGGTCTTAAAAGACTTGATTAGGTTAGAACCACCTAGATAATCTCTCTATATTGAGGTCAACTAATTAGAAACCTTAATTAAATCTACAAAATCCTTTTGTCATGTAACAGTCAAGGAAGGTACAATGTGCATCAGGGGTCGCCTGGGCCATCTTAGAATTCTATCCACTGCTGATAGTCGTGCCAGGTGCTAAAATGTGAATTCATTTACTAGAACTTGTCATGTATAACAAAACTGTCAGTGGATTTTTGTTATGATTAAATGTGAGCATCTAAAGAAAATAAAGGTAACTCCATTTTGTGATGGCCTGACTCAAAAGAAAGCTTCAATTTATGAGTGTGTGTAATCAAAAAACATTCATTAGAATATGAAGTTAATTACTGGATTTTTATCTTTTCCCAAGCTAGGGAAAGAATGGGTCATATGATATTCTAGCATGTTGGCAGTGACCTTGGGTCACATCTCTCAGGAAACAACATAACTACAGCAAACAACCTGTGTTCCATAGTGCACTATGCTGCTGGCTTGTTTTCTACATTCTGCTATGTTGCTGCTTATCATGTCTTATTTCATATATAAAGGAGCTTCTGATGTAGAATGATGCCCAGCTCGTAGCATACTGTAACAATTCTTTCAGCTATAATACTGTCAAGACTCTTACAGTTCCTCTGTAAGATGGAACTCAGATAATCCAGTTTCCTAACTTACATGCCCTTATATACTTCTCTTACTTTTATTCTAGGTTGGTTTTATTGGCAACAAAGTTGTTGAAAGAGATAAAGCTGCCTGATGTTTGATAGGGTGTCATAGAGTTGCTTACACTATCTACCTCAGTGTCTTGGAAACCCTTGCTACAGAGAAATCCAGTATCTTAGGATGGTTGAGCTAGTCCCATGATGTCTTAAGCATGGATATGCCCAGAGTGCTGGGATGTGTCATATCAGGTGGATGGTTGAGAGATGATGAAAGGAGGTATCTTGCATATTAAACTAGTTAAACCTTAAGAAGTCTCCAGATCTCGTTTATATCTTATGTGAAACATCACTAGAGTTAATGAGTTACTCTTTCAAAACCAATATATTTGCCATGGACTTTTGTACAAGAGTTGAAACAAGAATTTTGATGAAGTTGCTAAACTCTCACTGTGGGATGTGATTATGGTAGCGTCTCCCATCATTTTCCAAGTTCTTACATGATTTTGAGGTTTGTTAAAGGTTCTCTGTGATCTGTATGGGGGATATCATTCCTTTATTTAGTTTAGATGGCCTTATTTATGGAATATCTTCCCATTCCTTGACCATCTACAGTAAATATTAGTGTCTGGGCACAGTCAAACTGCAAACAAAACCTGCATAGATACCAAGTGGTTGGAGTTAATTTATTCTCCCTTGGTTCCCACTTATTATAGAGAGACTTGCTCATTTAAGGCTTTCAAGCCCGCATTGCTGTAGTTGGAAACTATTATATGCTGATAGTTATCTTTGCTGACATTCACTAGCTGTGATGTGCCAGGGAATTTTAAATGGAACCGAGAAACAAAGGAAATGCAGTTACACAGACATTGGAATGTGAAATAACACTCCAGTGGCTTAAAGAAATGGGATCAATGTAGCCCTAATAAAATATGAAGGCTTTCCAGTCCCAGATCCTATTATCTCCAGCAATAGTCTAGCTGCCTGTCTTTTCAACATGCAGATGCAATCCAGTTAGAAAAATGTCACAGCTCTACAGAGTATCAACAGCTTGCTCTGCTCTTACAGTAATAAAGATTTCCTTCTTCACTGAACATTCCTGTCTACAGTCCCCAGAGCTGAGAAGTATTTCCCGAATTCACAGAATCAGTGCACTTGACAAGTAGTTTGTCCTCACTTAAAATAGAAGGGAATATATTCTTTAACTTTAGTCATTTAACAAAGTTAAATAAGGAAGATTGTCCAGGAAGAGTGATCTGCAGCACTGAATGCTGGTGGAACGGCCTGGCCTGGCATCTCTGTCCAGTAGAATGCTGACATGAACCATCGTGGCTTATTGATGATAAATGACAGCAAGGTCATTTCCCTGAACCCAACTGCAAAACCCTCCTCAATCTTATACACACAGTCATGCCTGGATGACATTTAAAGATATGTGTGGCTGTCTAGAAACCTGAAGGCCATACCTTAAAGCTTAATGAACAGTCATGTCCTCTGAAAGAAATAAGAGAATTAAGCAGCAACCTAAGACTTCAAAGTGAAATAAGAGACAGAATTCATAGAGTTTTAGGATTCCTAATGGGGCAGAGAAAGGTTATCCAATGGATTCCATTATGGTTAGGTTGCTCCACGGACAAAGACTGTAAATCTAGCCAAGTTAGGGATCTATATATCTAATAAAGGAAGTCTTGTTTTTGCCTCGATTTTTTCTCATTAAATGTCACCCTGTCAATCTTTTAAAATATAGCTGTAGTATGTGTGTACAATGAGAGGGATGGAAGGACATAAATTAATCAGTAATCATAGGACTCCAAAATTTTAGTGGATAAATACTATTCTGCTTATTCTAAATTATATTAGCCTATTCAAAGAGTATCACAAGGCCACAGAGTCTATCTAAGAGTCAGAACTTATACAAAGTTCTGTTTGCTGTTTATATTCCTCACAAGGTGTTCTAGGTGCAAGGCTGAGGCTTTTCTTATGGAACATCTGCTGTACATTATACATGTCTAGAAGGGATAGTAGTCCCTAGAGAAACTGTGAAGAAAGAGGAAACAAGAGCTTCAGATACACTAAACTCCAAGGGAGTTAAGTAAGTTATAGTTAAGTAAGACTTTTATGATTATATAAAATATTCTAGATTCAAGTGAGGATGCTATATAGAATGTTATTTGACTTAGTAAGGGTTTTAGTGGTGTGAAGAGACACCTTGACCCCAGAAAAACTTATAAAGTAAAACATTTAATTAGGCCTGGCTTACAGTTCCAGAGGTTTAGTCCACTATCATTATGGTGGGAAGCATGGCAGTGTGCCAGCACCGGCTGAGAAAGGAGCTAAGAGTTCTACAACCTAATCAATAGGAAGCAGGAAGTGAATGCCACAATAGGCTTCAGCATCTGAGATCTCAAAGCCTAACCCCAAGTGATGCACTTCCTCCAACAAGACCCCACCTCCTAACAGTGACACCCCTATGGAGCCATGGGGACCATTTGTATTCAAACCACCACATTATTCATTGCAAACAAGGGACTATACTCGCATTCAGTTAAAAGATAGCTTATCTAGTTCTTTTCAGGATCAAAGGGCAAGAATCCATATCCTAGAGAGATAGGTCAGTGATTAAAAGCACTTACTGCTTTTGGAGAGAACTGGGTTGAGTTCCCAGAAGCCATGTGGTGCCTTACAAACACCTATGACTTCAGTTATGGAGGGTCTGATGGCCATTCCAGTTGTCTCCTGGCAGCAGGCACATACAAAGGACACATATGCTTGCAGGAAAAGCACACATACATGCAGGGAAAAACCCTCATACATGTAAAGTAAATAAATCTAAGAACCTAAAGCCTAAACACAGGGTCGGTCTCACTTTTAGATTCATTTTTGATGTTCCTTCCTACATCCATATCCAAAGTCTGTATGCATTTGTCCATTTATCATTTTTTGGCACCTAGAGGGCAGCTGGAACATGACAATAAACATGTACTCTAATAGTGTGAACTTCTGTGGAAGTCATGGGGGAGGATTCTGGAAAAGGGTTACCTTTCCCGATAAAACACTATGTCTGTCATGGACTTTGTGTGTATACCTCTGTCTGCTCCCTGTTGTACAATGCAGTGTCTAGACCTGCATGTTACCAGGTAGTAGTATGAATATTCAGGGATGTATTTCCAACAGTAAACGTTTTGTGAGCCATTTTCTTATGTAATAAAAAAATAAGCTCTTTCGTGTTTAAGTTCTTGTCTTTAGATCTTCTGTTCTTTGCAACCAGTTATATTTTTCATTTCTCTGTGCTTTTGCATGTTTTAACCAATTAAAATTAGCAATGCCTTTCCTATAAGTAACTGAGTTACTTTATCTCCAAGGAAGTACTTAATCTACATTTTTAAGTTATTGATCCCGAACTGTTATGCATCTTCCAAACTATATGCATGATATTCAGTAGATTTACTTTATATTTTATTAACACTTGGTGATATAAACTATATGTCCCAATTCAGATCTCACAGACTCTGAGGTTTTAATAATCCTAACATTCATTTCCCTATGTCTATAATTATAAAGATGATTTCCAGGAAATCAATTGCTCTCATGCACCAGCCTTAAAGTATGGGCACAATACATTTAACAGAACTTCTCTGTAGGTATAGTCACCTCAAACTCATTTCACTACTGCTGATGTGCACAGTCTTCTTTTCATTTATTGAATGCTCTTGCTTGTCGGCTCTGCTTGCCATAAATCTCTGTCTTCTAAGGAGAGGAATGTTTTGTTTGCTCTTGGTTCAGAAAACTAGGGCAGCCCAATACGAAAAGAGCTCTAAGATGAAGATAATTTCATTCTGCTCACAGGAACTAGCACCATCATCAATTGTGCAATGTCCTCTGAGTGCCCATCAGATCCAGTCCTACAATGGTTTTACAGTCTAGCTGTTCTCTCTTATTGCTCATCATCTCCTCGCCCATGGGCCTTCTTTTTATTGTGGGTGTGTCTGAAATGTTTTCTTGAGATAGAGTCCATCCACACAGTCTCGGCTAGCCTATAATTTACCATGTGAGCCTCACATTCATAGCAATCCTAACTCTGTATCTAGAATTCTAATTCCAGGGATGATGACTAGTTTCTGATGTTTCCGTAATCCATGCAGTCACTTCTTTATTAATACTGAACAAGGAGCACATTTTTTATACCTGGAGGACCGGCCACACACCACTCACTTCATATATATAGGCAGACTGGGATTCCCAGTTTGATGCCATTCAAGACATTAATATTTTGTCTTTTATCTGCTCCTTTCAAAACGTTGTCATTTTCCTGGAGAACACGGAACTTCTGATCCCCTTGGCTTTTGTATTGGTTTATTTGTTTTCATTTACTATCACCTTGTACAGAACTTGACTACAGTGTATCATTGACCAAAATTATATGATAAATGTTTATGGTTTTTGTAGGCTGTGAGAGGCCATAGGACAGTGTCACTTGCTTCCCAGCTAGTTTGTGTCAGTGTGAGAACTGGTACCACTTTGGCTTCCAACTTCGTTACTCTTTAGTGGAATGGTTATGAGAATTTGAGTGGTATAAGTGGACTCGATCTTTTTCCAAATGAGCATGCCTCTGTCCAGCTAAATCTGGCACTTATATTTTGAAAGAGGAGGTTTGCCTTTTCTGCATGTCATTTGGGTTTAGTCTCCTGAATCTAGGAGTTAGTGGTCTGTTGTCATCACTGTGATGAGGAGAACAAACAAACAAGCAAGCAGGGAGAGGGTATGTTCAGAGCACAGAAAACTATTTCACTTTTGTATGTGCATCTCAGTCACACACACACACACACACACACACACACACACACACACACACACACACACAAACACACATACCTCACATTCATACATTATACTTTCCTATAAATGTATCTCAGCAAACTCAGATGATAAAGGCAGCTAACAGAAGCAAAATGACAGCAATCAATACTTGGGTTGCCCTGGCAACTGGTGGTTGGGAAGTAAGCTACTTGCCAAATGATGCGTATGGTGCAACAGTCTCCACTGAGCATCCGGCAATAGCACCATTAGCCATCTGGCTTAAAGAACAGGAGTGAATTGCAGTGCCAAAGCAGTGCACGATTTTATTCATGATTCCTCCTAATCTCCAACCCAGGTTTCTGACCTAAGCTGTAACAGAGGCAATTAAAAATAAAATAAAAACCAAAACCCACCTTGGATGGGTTAAGCTTAAGGAGATAAGTTTTTTGTTTGTTTGTTTGTTTGTTTGTTTAGCTTTGTCCAACACTTAAGTTTTAAAATATAGCTTTCCAAACTCTCCTAACAAAAACAATAAGCAAATAAATGGAGAGCAACTGCATAGATGGAACCAGAGGACCATCATCCCAGGGAGGAGAGTCAGATCAAATTCCACAAGGCCATTCTGATGAGGAGCCAGATTCTGGCTTCTCATTGCTACCTTGCTATTCTCTCACTTAGTCACTGATTTGTGCCATAACACAGGAACCAAATATTCTTCTTTTTCCCTCCCATATAGTTTTTGTGGCGCTCCAGATCAAATCCAGGCCCTGTGCCAGACAAACGAGAGCTCTACCCATCAACTACATTCCTGACTGTCTCCTCCTCTTATATAATAAGTCTATCTAATTAGTGCTCGATCCTCAATGTTTCCTTTAACCTTCATTATCTCCTGGAGTCTTTGTCTCCAAATAGAGGGATATCGAGGCTTACAGCTTCAACACATGAATTTCAGAGAGCATGATTTAGGATACAGCTTTAGAGTACCTGTCTGTGTCTGTGTGTGCATAGGCATTTGTGTGTGGCTCTGTGTATGCATTTGTTTGTCTGAATATAAGTGCATGTGTGTGTGTGTGTGTGTGTGTGTGTGTGTGTGTGTGTGTGTGTGTTGGGGGTGGGGCACGCACATACCTGACAGATATGGTGGCAAGAGGACAACCCTGGTTGGTATTCCTCAGCCCGTGTCTACCTTTTTGTTTGTTTGTTTATTTTGCTGCTTTTGTTGGTGGTGTAATTGTTTAATTGAGACAGGATCTCTCATTGGCCTGGAATTCACAAGGTAACCTAATCTGGCAGACCAGGGTCCCATGAACCTTCCCATTTCTACTTCTTTCCCCTCTTCTGCCAAGGGCCAACCTCAGTAAGGAGAGGGGTTCTGAGAGAAGGGGTGTCTAAGTGCAGCAAAACAATTGACTGGAAGCCAATTGCGTGGGTCCAAGCTGGCAGCCTCGGTTCTGCTCAGGGCTGATATCTCTCTCTCTTTCTCTCTCTCTCTCTCTCTCTCTCTCTCTCTCTCTCTCTCTCTCTCTCCCCCCCCCCACCATGTCCTGCTACGTTCTAGATGGCCTTTTCTTGCTATTCTAAAAACTCTCTGGTTGAGACAGCTCTCTCTGCCAGGAAAAGTTTCTAAAAGCTATCTGGATAGCTCATGGGTTTTCTGACCAAAGTCAACAAAGCAGCTATAAAAAATTATTGGATCTTCTGACCCAGTCAGAAATCCTGTTTGAATAATTCTTGAAGACCTGTTTTTGATTTCCAGAGATCTCTCTTTTAGAGAGCTTAGCTCTCTAAAGAAGAACTGGAGTGTAAAAAAATAAAAGTAATTTTAAAAAAATCAATAAATATTATTTTTCCATTATAAAAAAAAAAAAAAAAAAAGAACTGCTATGGCTCTCTGCTGGCTCATCTCATGCAGACCAAAAGCCCAGTATTTTTATTTCCATATCAATTCAGTTATTTATTTAAGGTTCCCTTTGATTATCTTATGAATCAGTAAACCATGACACCAGTCCCTTAATTCTTAGGAGTCAGCAAGCACACATTTTGTTTTTTAAACACTGCAAAGAATGGCAGAGATCTGCTTGCTTCCCTTATGCATAGGTGCTAAACTAGTTGGGTGGGACCCTGCCCTGAAGTCCCTTTTTCTACCATACCCCCGTTGACCTTGAACTCAGGAATCTGCCTGCTTTTGCATCTTTCTGAGGAGCTGACTCATTGGTGCAGCTGCCTTTGTTTCTTTAGATTTGTGAAGCCCCTCATAAGTAATTCATTCATATGGCATCTGTATATTTTGCATAGTTAAGAAATGATATTTATTTTGAACTCAAGCTTTTAGAGTTCTTTCCAATCATCAGGGCTGTCCTGAACGTTCCAGTGTTTACCATTGTGCTAATACATCAGCCACACCTTTCCAACCTGGACTCATGCTGTTTCAGATTATCATGGAGTCATTAACTGGGAGGACTTTTCTTAGAGGAATGTGAAATATGTACACTATTATACAAATAAGCCTCATGCCCAGGGCAGCCATCTTTTCATTCTGTCCCTACCAAGGCCATGCCCTGCTTAGCATACATCCACCTTTACTCCCCCATTGTCATTAGAATTATAAATACAAGCCACCATGCCTGGGGGGGCCTAGGTCTGGTTGTTTGGTTGTTGGTATTGAAGATCAAACATAGGCTGTCTTTCATGTCCAAAATATATTCATTTCCAGCTGACTGCCACCAAATTCCAGCACTATTCTGGTGTCATTTGACTTAAAGTCTAATATTTAAAGTCTTAAATATCACTTAAATATCCTAAGGCATAATTTCTCCCTAGTGATGAAGCCATGGAATTAGAAAAGCTGTGTGCTTTCAGACTGCAATGGCTGGAAAAGCATGCAGCAGGTGCTCCTGTTCTGAAAAGAAGAAAGACAAAGAGAGAGAGAGAGAGAGAGAGAGAGAGAGAGAGAGAGAGAGAGAGAGAGAGAGAGA
>NC_034601.1:66002752-66006346 GCF_900095145.1 Mus pahari
AAGAGAAGAGAAGAGAAGAGAAGAGAAGAGAAGAGAAGAGAAGAGAAGAGAAGAGAAGAGAAGAGAAGAGAAGAGAAGAGAAGAGAAGAGAAGCAATGGATGCTCAGCAAGTTACAGCAACCTCCATTCTATTTTACTTATTTTATTTACTTAGTTATTTTGCTCAACTGAACATGACTCTGCAGGATGAAGTGTGGCTATGTGTGGCCCTTTGGGGAATCCTGTGCCTTTCTGAGTGGCAGAAAGTCTCACTCTTGGACATGAGAAAAGCGCCGCTTTGAACTCCAAACCCCTTTCTAATGGGAGAACATGGTCTCTCTGTATTCCATCCTGTATCATATTTTTGGTTCCTTTTGTCTGGCAGAGACAATCCCAGATTATTCAACAGATACACTCCACATTCATAAGATGCACTCACTGAATTGACAAGTTGTTTTATTTGTTCTCATTAATTAATTAATTAATCAATCAATTTTTGGGTATGTTGGTTGAGTATCTGGTGAGTTCAACAGATTGTTGAAATACTTGTTGCCCGTGTGACTAAAATGCTTGGTTGGTGTGGCTGGAAATTTTTGAGAAATCATCTTACCATGGAGGTGATAATGGTCTCAAGTTTCCAATTGTAATTCAAGCTCCCGAAGACTAGGAACACAGGTATGTATTAATACCTCTGATTTGTACTGTTTTGGAAGAAATTCTTTAGTACCACCACATGGAGGAACAATTTAAAGGCAAAGATTTATTCTTCCACTGAATACAGAATTCAGACAAGAGACTGTCTAAAGATCTTCACAAGAAAGTCTTGACTCTCTGTTCCTTCCTTAGATAGATCAACCTCTATAGGTAAAATATATCCATATGTTACTACGTCTTCAATTATTCAACATTGGAAAGGATATTTCACTGGATAGGGTAATGTTCACTGGGAATTTCAGTCATAGACTGAAAATGTGGTTTATTTACACAATGGAATATCACTCAGCTATTTAAAACAAGAACGTCATGAATTTTGAAGGCAGATGGATGGAACTAGAAAATATCATCCTGAGTGACGATGATGCATGATATATACTCACGTATAGGTGGCTATTAGCTATAAAGAACAGGGTAACCAAGTTATATAATCCACAGAGGCAAAGAATCAAATAACAAGGAGGGTCCATAGAGGATTGAGTCTTTCAGAAGTAGATATAAAATAGATTTCAGAGGTAGATGAAAGGACAGAACCAGGTAGGAGAAGAGATGGGAAGATGAGCTGGGTGGCAGGGTGGGTATGGTACTGTACATTTTTAATAATACACAATCTTTATTTATAATGCTTTCCCAAACTCTAATGTCTGAGAAAATAAATTGACATGTGTTTATTAAAAAAAAAAACCACCCTGTTTTAAAAAACAACACAGGATTTTAACATGGAAAACATAAAATCTTCAATAGTAAGCTATAATGATTGAGAGAGATCAAATAAAGGGTTAACAGGTGTATTTATAACATGGAGAGCTATTCTAACAAACTCATGTTCAAAGGTAAATTGGCTATTTCCCTAAGGTTTATAGGAAGTTTATACCATAAGCCAGTAGTTTTGTAGCTTGTGTATGTAAGTCTCTCTCTCTCTCTCTCTCTCTCTCTCTCTCTCTCTCTCTCTCTCTCTCTCTCTCTGTGTGTGTGTGTGTGTGTGTGTATGTGTATGTGTATGTGTGTGTGCGTGTTCACGTGTATGTGTATGTGTGTGTATTTAATTTCCATGTGTGAGTGTGTAGGGATATCATATAAGCACATTTCTTGTCCATTTTATAACTGTAGCATCATTTTAGAAAAGATTTTCCAGGAATGGATGATTAATTATATCTTTCCACTTCTAAATTACCCATATTTAGTCATATACTCTAATTATTTTTCATGTTTCCAAGCCTCTCTGTTGTTGGTCTTTAATAAGAGACAATAACAATTCATTACAGACTCGAGGGAGATGTGATGGAAGGGAGAGAGAGAGAAAGACCACACTTTCTTTTTCTTCCCATTTTTTCTCTTGAAGTTTTATTGCCCAGTGTTATCTTTGTTGTCATTTCAGCTGTTCTTTCTAGAATATAGCTTTATTTGTCTGTGTTCCCTTTGTGGCTGATTCGCGGGCAGAGTACTGCAAGATTTATAAGCATTGTCTCTTGTCTTTAATTTTCTCTAATGAAGTTTCTATTTGATCCTTCAAGGTCTGGTGTGCCTCTGCTGCATTCAACAGCACATGTATAAAGAGTAGCTCTGACTTTCTGCTCATCTGAGTCAGTCACATTATGCATTTGTCTAGCATTCCCTGTAGATGTTTCCATGAACGTATCCTATATCCAAATATTTTCACTCATTTTATTAATGCTATTTATTTTGTTTACAGATTTAGGCTTACGTAGCACTTTTTCTTTTGAGTCTTGCCACATGGATAGCAAGTTTGACTACATAGGAGTTGATGGAATTGACTGTATTTTCCAAAGACTAGAATCTCCTTTGAATATCAAGGTGATTTTCTTTTTCTTCTCAGAAAACACGAAGCAAGTTGCGGTGGATATGACAAACTACATCTGAACCTCATCAGGTGTTTAGTGACATTAATGGTACCATCACTATAGTCCATTCAGTTCTGAGCTTTATCGTGTCAACCTGTTATATTCTACAGTTATCTGGCAAACATTCTTTATCATTAGCTTTTTCATGTTTCTTATTTCCTACTTTTTATTCTATATTTATTCTGTATTTAGTAAGCAAGGTGACCTCATGGATCAGTGCTTTTACACTGGAAGAACTAAACCCCCATTAACTCTCTTGTTCTGGAGAAAGAACTCCGGAGCACATAATTCAGTCAGAGACGCTTGGCTTGGCTCCTATCCTAGTGCCCGAGTAAGATGCCCATTTTGCTTATTCTGTGGAGCACCATAGGTTAGATTCCCCCAAAAGCAAACACTGGCTCCAATAACTAGCTCACCCATGAGAGCTCATTTTGATATAGCTTAACATGTTGTATTGCATTTGCTTCCTCCTGTCTGAGACATCCCCTTATCAGTTCTTTAGATTCAATAATATTAAGTTCCATTCAGTTGTAACACAAATCCCTCACCTGTTATATTAACCTTCATTGTATCCTTGGTCTGGTCTCCATACCACCATTTTTTTTTTTTTTAAACCACTTACTGACGCTTGAAATTTATTTCAGGAACTTTTGCCACCTTAGATATTTTACTTGACTTTCTTCTACTCTAGTGTTAACACCATGCCTGCATCATGGATTATCCTTATCCTATTTGAATTTGAAGGATTTAAAAACTATTGTTATTTTCTCTATTTTACTGCATATATAAACTTATTTTCAACATTGTTGTATATTTTGATCACATTATTTTCCCTTCCCCAAGTCCTTCCAAATTTTGCCTACCTGCCTCTCCAACTCCATGTCTTTCTCTCTCATTTCTCCCAAATGAAAACCAAGCAGTATTCCCACACACACACACCAAAAAAAAGCTAAAAATACAAACCCAAAAATTCATGGCCAAAGATACACACACAGACTCTGATTGACTCGCTCTCTCTCTCTCTCTCTCTCTCTCTCTC
>NC_034601.1:66006351-66029959 GCF_900095145.1 Mus pahari
CACACACACACACACACACACACACACACACACACACACACACACACACACAAACCGACATGTCTATGAAACCTGTTGGTCAATTACTAAGCTTGAGACCTGCCTGCAGTATGGTTGATATATTCAGTCACTCCATTATAAAAAGCTTTTTTTTTCCCCCAGAATATACTAATTGCACATATTTTCTTGATTAGGGGTAGAAATATGTGTCCACTTCCCTTTCTCACTGTGGAGATTTTGTTTGGCTTCATTTTTTTCATGTCTTGCTCATGTTGTCTCCATTTCTGTGAATCCAATAGCACATTAGATCTATTAGTTATGGAAGGTGCTATTTCACTGGGGTCATCCAACACTGCTTGCTTTGACCCTTCTTCCTATAGGAATGTGTCTATATGCATGTGTATGCATATATATGTACAAATATAAATATTTGTCTTTCTACTTTATTTCTTGACTATGTCATCAGTGTAAGGGTTATGTTTATTTTACATTAAATATTATTAGAATATATTCAACACGTTTTCAGTTTGAATATCGTTGAAGAAAAATAGCTCTTTAGCCACATTGTACATTTTAAACTTTCTTTTGAGTTCTGAAAACTAAAAACAGTTGGTTTCTTAAACACCACAAATGTGTTCTAACAGGAATATATATCATATTAATAGAGCAGATATAATTTAAACAAATTTATAATGGGTTCAAGTAAAATTTCATTTTGAATCACAGTGAATCTCTATTCTTTAATCTTCCTTCTTTTGAAATTGCTGAAATTTGTAAGAAGGGAATGCTCGCACACTTACTGAAACAGTCTTCATCTCTCTCTTCTTAAGATCATGACTCGTTACACTGCTGTACCTTTATCCTTATGCTGATTCCATTTCCATGACCCACAATTTTATCAGAGTAATATTTACCACTAACCTTTTTTTCTGAAATCACACTCATTGGAATATTTTAAATCTATTTTGCAATGATCTGTTGTTATTCTAACAATTTGGGTAAATTAAATTAAATCTACCTGCAACTCTACTTTTATTTCTTATTCCATCATTTTGTACTTATGGACAGTAAAGGGCCAGGTAATTATAGCTCTCCACTTTCTCTACTATGCTTCTGCATTTATATATTTCTGAGTATTCCGATTTCTGCCATTACTAAATTGCTCTCTTTCAAATTTTATTGAGACTTAGCTGTAATTATCTTGCTGAGATAACATTCCGGTCCTAAATTTTATGCTGCACACTATTATTTTTAGCAAAGTTCCACTTGACATAGAATCTGAGAGTGAGGAGACACTAGTCTAAAAAAAAAATTCTACTGGGGAAACTGTGAGTTGAGCTTAGTGAAAACTAATTGGTGTATTTCAATGATTGCACTACATCCTAATGGTCTTAAAAGTCAATAGAATCAAAAGGAGGCTGGATGCCCAAAGAATAGCCCATCATCCTACCGTTGGCTAAAGCAACACACAGCTTTCTCAGTCTTAGAAACAGCTTAAAGAATTATGTTCCCACCGAATATGATCTTCCATGATCTTCATAGAAGAGCTGATATTTATGGTTTCTTTCTTTCATGTCTTAATATTTGCTTTAAAATAAAAAATAGCAAGGCATGCCATACAATGGGTGTTGCCCTGATAATTAAGGTTGAAGTCTACCCTTGTCAGGACAGCCTTCTGAACGTGGTACAAAGTGGAGGGCTCCCTTTACCACCACATTTCTTCTTCTCTGACCTTGTCTGGGAAGTTCAAAATCCTATTACCCTCTCACTGTGGAATGTCACATAGCCTTGGTTAGATTACAGGTTCAGTTTCTTTTCTCCCAATAAGTACTTGTTCAGCAAGCACCTGAGATTACTGGAATGTCTCTCCATGCTAAGGAGTAGCTTAGCCTTCAGCCAATGACCTTTGTCCACCCTGGATATTCCTGCCTGCTTCCCCCAAACTATTATAACCCTTGATTCATTCTGATTAAAGTTGATCTGTCTCCCTGAAACTGATCCTGAACATAAGTCTGTGATTTCTATTGTACTCATTGGCATTTGGAAATGGTCTTCATCAATTCTCTTCCCTTCTTCCTCATGTGCTGGTGGCCAATGACCCTGGGAAGAAGGGAAACATACAAATGGGTGCCTTTGACACTCTTGGGTGACATCTAGGGACATAAACAATTATACAGTTCCTATGAGATTATTTTTCAAAGTATGTTTCACATACTATTAATGCCATAAGGGACTTGAAGAAAAATAATTTATTGTCATGGAAGATGAACACCATCACTGGTGGGGTGGCTCAATAGGACACCACAAGTTTGATCTTTGAATCTACATGGTAGGAGAGAACTGATACTTCAAGTTGTCTTCTGTTCTCTACATATGTGCCATGGAATGTACACACATACACAAATGTACACACTCAGTTACATGTATGGAAACGTGTGTGTACACATAAATAAATACATGTAATTTTTAATTATTTAAAAAATATTTGAATGCCATTGTAAAGAAGTCAAGCAGTATAGAAATATCTTTACATTCAATGATGCAGCTTCAAATTCTTGTGTTCTTTATTTTTAAATATATACTAATATTTCAGAGACTATCGTGAGAATGACTAGGAACATAGATAATGTGAGTGTAGTGGGAGATGTGAATAAAGTTGGCATAAAGTTTATTTCTTGGGAATGTATCTGAAAGCTTTATTTATTGGTCTTTTCTCTTAGCATAAGCCATTAATCAAATGATGCTTTCCTAGAAACCAGGGCAAGATTTAACAGAAGATATTAATCTACTTCTGAAGACAAAGGTATTTTTTTCTCAAGTGCTCTTGATGTTTAATTTAAGCTCAGAATCACTATTTCTCTTGGCAAATTGAATGAGTAAACAAAGAACCAGATAAGTAGGGTACAAATTATTAAAAAAATATTGCCTAGAAAAACACCAGAATAAATTGTCAAAATGATGTTGCCTTTTACCGAAAGGTTTTATCTAGCATGGCATACCATTTAGGGTGCTGTGGTAGTACTCGCACAAGGTAATGACAGTTGCAGTGGTCTGAGATAGATGTAGTCTTCACTCAAGGTTATAGACTGAGTGTAGTATTTGTCTATGTGATATAATGCATATGTTCAAATATATAACATAAAAATTAGGCATATAGCAGATATTATATGTATTAGTATATAATCAGAAACCTTGGTAATATCAGATATCTTGAAAACATACAATCTTGTTTGTTTATACACACACACACACACACACACACACACACACACTCACTCACTCACTCATTATTCTGCAAACACATTCTGCAAAGCCAAAATGTGTTGACTAGATAATCAAAAGGCTTGGAACAATCCTGATCAGTCTTAAATAATACATATAGCTATAGCAGTAAATACACCTATGACATACCTATCACCCAGTACTTTCAGTATTTATACAGAAGGCTCAACTTATAGTTTGTGTGTGTGCACTTTGAACCTATTAGCTAAACTTTTTAAGCTGTTCTTTCCTTTTTAGTGCTTAAAATCCATTGTTTTTGTTAGGATTTGGTTTTACTTCACATTTCTTCTGGGAAGGAAAATTTTGTTTGAGATCTGCTATTCTCCTATATAAAGAAAACAAAGTATGTTTTCACAAATTGAAGGAATTTGTATTATCTTTTGTGTGTGTGCTTTCTTATAACCCTGGCATACATTTACTTGAATTAATATATACAATAATTGAGAAACCATGTGTGCACTCACTCTTTCAATATTCTTGCAGTTTCCTTGTCTCATTTTTTTTCACAGCAGATATTTAACAATACAATGGTGGTATTCTCATCCTTCTATCTTTGACAGATGAGTAGCTGCTATATTTTGTTTTTAACTTGCATATATACATAATTTCATTACACTATATACATTATTTATTCTCGTAGTGTTGAATTCCCTCCTCCTCATTTAGGTAAGTCAATGGAACTGAATTACATGGTTCCTTTACTATGTGCTCCTTAAGATATTTTTAAGTGAGTATTTCAAGGTTAAATGAATTTTCCAAGTTTCTCGGTTTCTCTGCCTGTCTCTTTGTCTGTTTGTTGCTTCTCTCTCTCTCTCTCTCTCTCTCTCTCTCTCTCTCTCTCTCTCTCTCTCTCTCTCATTGTTACTTTGGTCATTATTTTAAGGGACATGGATACATGTCCTAACAGAGATGCATCATTAATATTTTTAAACAAACAAACAAACAAAGGCCACTCGCTTCCAGTTGCATTTACTTACCTTTCGAAATTACTTAGAGTAATTCTGTTGATCAAACCATTCCCTTCCGTTTACTGCCTATCTACACTTCATATGATAGATATGGAAAGTAGTGCTGACAGAGTAGGATATATAATTTCAAATACTTGCAGCCTTTATTGCTGTCTTTTAATCATGACTATGTAGTCAACATTACTTCTTACCAAGCACTTCTTATCCATATTTGAGTTGGAAAAAAGAAATATGAATATTGGGCCACAAACTAGTCACAGAATTCTAAAAGTGACACAAGGATCTATTTTGGGTTTGTCCACAGACAAATTTGTTTACATAAATGGCTTTTTTTTTTTTACAAAATTGGAATGTGAATATATTTTTTATTTTTCCCAGTGAATACACAACACACAATTCTTTGACAATACTATGAATCAATTTTATGCCAATTTCTTTGCTGATCTAACAATATCAAATGAAACACATTGAGATTTTGTATACTGTTTGTCCACTGAAATAAGCTACAGTGAAAAAAAAATCCATCTATAAAACAAAGTATAAAAAGTCTACCCACGACCACAGAATCTCTTATCTTATAACACTTTAAAATTACAACAAATGCTTTTAATGTTATGAGAGTAAAAAATATCCGTAAATTGCATGTCATTTAAAATTGTATGGTGTTTCATTTGAAGTACCCATTAGGACAAAGCAACACAAAAATAAATTCACCTCTCAGATAATGTGGAAATACACGCACCCCCGGCCCCACCCCTTTTTCACAATATATAGAAGTAGTTGCGCAAAATGACATTAGTCGTGAAAGTTATGGTTCTGCATTTCTTCAATACTGACAAGATCGCTTTTTAGGAGAGGTGATCCGCAGTTGGGCACTCATTGATGTGGATATTGCTTTTTTCATCAATGGAAAAAAATTGCATAAAGGTATTAAGTAGAACTTGGTTGTGTTCCATGAAATCACAAAGAAACTTGCAACTTAAATCCCATTGACAGCGGGATTTGAATATGGAGAGCATTAAGCTGTAACACAGAGCATACTTAAGCTGCTCTGTTAGTCGAAGCAAGGCTTTCCTTCCCTTTGGTAGTGTTTACACTGGACTTGACTGTCCTATGCACTCCCATGAGATTGCTCCAAATCCTGTGAAGGAAACAGTTATTTCCATAACCCTGTAGTCTCCTAACTTGCTTATGTAAAATGACATGGGAAAGGGTACGCAAATCCTACTCTTTACACTGGTAAACCTGAGTTGGGGCACTGGTGTACCTGATCCCACCCAGACTTACTTCTGATGGCTTACACATGTTTCTGCTCAGGCCCACAGATGAGTAAACTCAGCAGATTTCCTATCACAGTCAATCAACTACAAGACGAAAAGAGATAGAGCATTTATGAGGGAGGTATGTGTTCCCCAGTTAATCTGATGGTTGATGATGAATGGATTTGTTCAAATAACTAGATGACGAAGGCTTTCTATTGCTGATAGTATGCCTATGCCTGAAATTCATAGCAGCTTATTTCATCTTAAAAGGTAGCTATCAGATGGAAGATTTTGCAGAAATCACAGTCTGTAAACTGTATGGACACAATATAATTGCTTATTATCATATACTGAAGACAATCAGAAAGACATCAGGCTTTAACCTGAAATTGTTATGTAAGCCATCATGTGATCTGAAGATATTATCTCTTATGATTTGGTTTGATAATAATATGCAAATGTCAGTTACCATTATATGATGTACTAAAATTCTACACTAAATTATATTACTCATGAACATACAGTGAAAGCACAACTAAAAGTATATCTTAAAAGATCCTATGCTTTTAAATAGATACCATGAAATAAGGAACTGTATAAATGAAAAGTTATATTCATCACAACTTAGAATTGACAATAATTACAGAAACCTTTTTTCCCCCCACAGAAACTGTTCAGCTTTCCCTATTGCCTTGTACCAGAGACAACAAACTTCAATAAAATTCAGGCACTGATGGCAGAAAGTTGTTAAAAGGTGTGTCAGAATTGCTTGATTCTTCAGTGAAGAAAACAGTTAAGTATATAGCACTAAGCAAATTTTGGGACCCATGAAGAACCTCAAATTCTATGCTTGCCTGTGGAGAAGGACCCTTGGAGCCATGTTCTTATATTATCCATTTCCTATGATAATGTCGTATGAATTGGCATCTGAACCAATAATGCACAGTATGTATTGCCAATGTAAATATCCCCTACTTGAACACTCAATATATGGATCATCACACTGAATATTTTTCTAGGTACCATCTATTGAATAAATCATAAGAAAAAAATAATGAAAATCATTTGCTGAACTAGAATTTAACCTTGTGTAAGCAGCACATGGGAAAATATTTTAAGTGGTAGTTTCAGGAAGGCTATCATCTACTTGACTTACATACATGTACAGTAGCTAACATACATTTCAAAGTCACATTTATCTTGAACATACATAATTGATGTTGAGGAACTCCTTGTCCTCAGAGTCGTGAAAACAAATGAGGCAGGACACTGTTACTAATGTCCACTTACAAGATTTGGTTTTATTTAAAAAGTGTATAAACATGCATTTTTTTTTTCTCCCTTTTGACTGTTCTTTCCGATTTACTCATTCAAAATGGGTCAAACAGATTTGAGTTGGTAGCCAATTTCTGAGAATGTACCAGAAAATATTGAGTCCAATAAATCTACTAACTGGAAACTGAACATACAGTGAGCACTGCCTTTAAGCACTTATAATGTGGCTATACATCTGGTGGCATCGATTTCACATTTTAACCAAAAGAAACACAAAATTGTATGCAGAATGCATTAATTTGCTTTTTTTTTAAAAAAAGAAATGAACTGAAGTGATGTGCCTACATCCTCTAATATGTACTGTACATGTATTAGAAAGATGAACAAGATATTGCAATTGAGCTCATTTTCAAGAGTAGCTGAGTATGCCCTAAGAATAAGTTGCTTCTTTAACTATTTGCTAGAATTTCTAGAGTTCATTTTTTTGTTTCCTTGGAGAACTCCATGTTATAGTCTGACTTAATGAGTTGGAGAGATTAATTATGGTTATTCAAAACTGCTATTTTTTAAAAGCTGTAATATAAATACAGATCTCTTGAAACACCTTGATTTTTATTTTGCTCATTGTAATTCTAAGATGGGTTAATTACAATGGCAAGTAAAGTTCATTCTAAATAAAACTTTAATAATATTTTTAAAGCAAGTTAGTACATCTTTGCTACCACCATACTTTATTACATACTTTGTCTAGACTTAAACCCCCTTCTTTTGACCCCTGCTTTAGTCAATAGTATCCATCTTTCTGCTTCTTAAAATTGACTCAATATCTGTTGTTTCAAGACTTTGCCAACACCATCATTCCTTCGATCTTCCTAATTCTACACCCCCAACTGAAAACCATCTAACAGGATTGGTTACACCAGCATTATCCAACCTAACTTACAGTACAGAAAACTCCCTTCACATTCAATCTTTTCTTCATGTCATGAGGAGTAGAGATTTGTGCTTATCACCAAATAAAATCGCAGTGCAAAATTTAAACATAAAAAGTTACACAATTAAAAGTTAATATATGGCACCACAGCCCATTAATTCACATATAGTACAACAGACCAATCAGAACAGACAATAATATCAACAGAGTTAAAAAGAGTGAGCTTGCATAGCAATGCACAAAAGAAATTATATACAGAGGAAAATCCTTTTCTTCCTGGAGGGTGAGTTTTGTTTTCTTTCTTTTTCTTATATACTCCTGACAAGAAAGAGTTAAGGTGGGTGGTGTAAGTAAGAGAAGAACACAAGAAAATAACTGTGGAATATGTGTGGCTGTGTGTCTTTACATTGCATTTACAGTTTTTTTTAATAGTACATAAATAAAGAAATTGTTCATTGCACTGTTAAATGTTATCACTTCCATGAGTGTGGACCTGATGGTCCTCAGAGCATCTTTGTATATCCCCTCTCAGTTACTCTGCAAAAGAGAAGAAAATGTTATAAATATAGCTTTCTCGTATGTTAAATATTCCTCTCTCTTGACTAGCAATAAAATCGAAGCATATAGAGATTCTCAGCTATTTATGGCATTTGTGAGTTTAAATAACTTCCTTTGAAGTTTATTACCAGGAAGCTCGCAGACATGGGATGCACAGGGAGGTTTCCTTAAAGAACTTACCAGCCTACAGATACCACAAAGTAAATTACAAAAGAGTCAAAATGCACGGGAGCCAAAACAGAAGTTATAAACAAACCATGAGAGCAAACATAGCAGCAGTCAATGGTAGTGATTCAGATTCATATGGAACACTACAGTTTTATAAGTAGTTTTCCGTCATCACAGGATGAACTAGCTCACAACACTGATGTGAATTCACTAGTCAACTGACATTTCACATATGTAAGCAGATTTATTAAGAATTTGCAAATGTCTTATTTTTATAATGTAAGAATAAAATAACTAACTCAAGTAAAAGGAGCTTTTAGAAAAGCTTCATAAAAGTTACTAAGAGGGGTAAGAACATATAATTTCTTCTTTTTTTAATCTCAGAACTAAGACATCGATAGTACATCCAGCTGCAATCATAAGTAACCAAAATTCTCAACTGGGCAATTTGCTTCCTTTTCTTTACTGCAGTCAGTTATAAAGGGTGAAGCACCCTTTGCCAAATAGATTGTATGTTACTTGTAAGTATTAAAACTAATTACCTACATTAAAAGAATTTTATATACTTTAAACCAACTTAAAATATCAATTAAATATTTGCATCATGGACTGTTTTAAACAGTTATCTCTTAAACTTATGGCCAATCTTGAGCGAAATAATTGAATTTGTTTTTCTTAGTGGCTATAAAATTTTATCACTCAGAGTATTTAATATAGCGATCCCATCAGCCCAATATTCTTTTTCAATCACAAAGACCTTTGAAAGGATTCAAAAAACTTACACAATTCACCTGTAAACTGTCCTTGACTATTTGAGCCCACATATCCAATGTCAAGAAGGTCATTGGCATTCCTCTGGTGGCTGCCCCTCAGCACGTCGGCCTTCCGAGGGCCAGTGGACCCTTTAGAGGAGGATGTTCCAGATGAGCTGTGCCCCCCAGGAGATGGGAAGCTGGGCTTGCTGTAGGGCACCAGGGACTCCTCTGAAAAAGAAAACAAACCTTAGAAGACTGAATTGAATGGCAGCACAGGTGCCAAACACAAACCCAGGTTTTAGAGGTAATTTCATTATTTCATTTTCCAGCAAAATGGGAAGTCGGAAGCTGAATCTTTTCTGGATATTAAAAGGAATTTGCACACGCAGGCACCTTTTTCCTACAACACACACTCAATAGTCTAAATCAAAAGAGATCTTGGGATAAGTACAACATAGTATTTGCAAGGCTTAAAGTCATTGCAATGGAGATCTGCTGAAGAGAACCATAGTTTGCTTAACAAAAACAATGTCTGAGAATTATTTTTGGAGGTCAGTGAAGCTCAATTTAATTTTTCCCATTAAGACCAAAGAAAATTATTTCTTAGACTATGGAAATATTTTCTCAATCAGCTTAGATATAGAATTAGTAATAGGTTATATAGATATAGAATTAGATTAGAATATAGATAGACATTAAATAAGCTTCCTAAATTTTTGATATTTCTTGAGCCAGAAATCCATTGTGTGAAAAGTTCCATGTTTCATTAAAAGAGAACAAAACACTAAAGGTACTTATGTTCCTTTTAGATAGCATCTCTCCAAAATAGTGTTATAATCCACATGCAGATCTGTGCTTCTCTTTATCCCAGAGATTTTCTATGTCTCATCTCTGGTATACCCACTATCGTTTCTTGCAGTATTCTGGATATATGTCGTGATTAAGTGAATACAACCTGCTGATTGAATCTATCATTTCACTCCTTGGATATTATTTAATTAGACAGGGCACATTGTGTTTTTTAAAAGCTGGTAACCTTCCAAAACATCTCAGTAGATCTAGATATTGCCATTGTCATGCCTGGTCCTTTGATGAAATAAACCTTCTAAGAATTTAACATCACATGTTGACATGATGTAGTTAAGAAAAATGTATGAGGTGAGAACAAACCTAGTCATGACAGATACAAATGAATATAGACTCTATAAGGGGATGCTGTTTTGAAGTGTGTCTGTGTGTTTACGTCCAGTAGACACTAAGCAAGGGTGAATGCTCCCCAAACCATAGATCTATGCAACAGACTTACTTCTCTACCAAATAATATTGAAACAGGAATTATGAAGTTTATATTATGAAACTTCCAGGAAATTTTTTCTTATAAATAAGAGATCTTCCCATCCAAATGTTAACACTGAATTTCATTTAGTCATGTAAAGAACATACGAGCTCAATTTCATCTTTTCTAATTTTAGGATGCCTGATTGTGCATCTCTCTGCAGTTTTGTGATCTGAATTAATTCTCCTTTTTTTTTTTTTTTTTTGAAAGATGTTAACTCCCTTTCAAGTGACTGACTACTTCAATCAATCAGTTTCAAGTTGATATTAAGTTGACGAAGAATGAGAAATTTAGTGTTCTTGGAAAAAAAAAGTACCTCAGTATAGATATTAAAGGATAAAAACATTGAGCTGTTTTCTGAGCACTCCAGATGTCTCCTGGGGGCTTCTAAGTTCAAAGACCTTCTACAAGGTTAACTTGTGGAATAGGTCTCCACTGACTGTGTGCTGTTAAGCTTTTGAAGAATTTCAGTTTAAACTTATTTGGGGTGAACTCAGATGCCCTTAAACAGTTGCCATTCCTAATACACCTGGTAGGAAAAACAATAAGTGATAACAGTCACACTTTGTTGGGACTGTGCAGCACACACCTGATCCAACCCCTTGTTTGTGTGGGGCTTTCCGAGTTTCTTCTTGGCGTTCTGTAGAGTTTATCCAGTCCTGGGTTTGACGCTGCCACTCTAGAACAGTTTTAGCTGGACAATCCAATGAGCTCTTTGTGTCTTCTAAGTTGGCTGCTTGTTGTCTCTCTAGAGAGCTTCCTTTTCTCTCTGTTGAGTTTTCCACGTTACCAGAGTGCTGGCTCAGTCCTATCTGCTGCCTTAAACCCTGACCTGGTGGGGGATCTGGTGGTGGGGGAAGATCTAAAAATTTTGAATAACGTTTAGAATGAACTAAGATTTAATGAAAAAAATTACAAGTATAAGTTCAAGTTGGAAAAAAAAATGAGAAAAACAAAAAACAAAAACAAAAGCAAAAACTCCCCCAAAACTGAAAAACCCTTGCCCTCTCACAAATATCATCCATGCAAAAGATTGTGGAAAATAAAAGTCAATTAATGGCTATTCAAAATGCATGTTATTGATCTGTCTTCTATCTTCTTGCCATCTTGTCTTTGAGATTAAAATCGACTCTTTTCATACATCTGTTCAACAGGGATCATATATTCATCAGCAAACTAAGGGCTGGCATTCAAGGTAAAGGACAGTTTGTGGTTTATATTCAATCTCCCCCTTTTCAAGGGAAAATAGTGTGAGGGGAAAGAAATCACTACAGATTCTAGCAGCTGTGCTAGTAAACACCATGGAGAAGAGTAGTGCTCTTAAAGATCTCCATAGGAAAGATTATGCTCTGTAAATAAGGGACCGTAGGCCATATCATGCACAGTATATGACTTCTGCACTAGTGTGTACCACACTGAGCAACAGTCACAGGGTTAAGCTAACATTATTAAATGCAATTAACATTTGTCTGATGACTGATTCTGCCTGTCCGTTTCATGAGTTAGCTAATGAGTTACAACTAATACATTATAATCTTCCCTTGTATTAATTTGAACAAGTAATAACTAATACCCAGGGCACAGATTGAATGTGCTGTGGGGTGAGTAGTGTAGACAGTGTATTGTGGAAATTTGAGATGGACTTGATAAGTTTTAGAAAGAACTTTTTAGAGGTGATTCGACAAGTCCAGAGTGGTGTAATTGTAATCTGAAAGAGCTTTTAAAATTAAGCTTTTGAAATGAAGAAAACATAAAAGTTGAAGATGAGCTAAATTTTCATCTTCCTTTCCTAACTTTTCAGATATTTATCTTTATATTTTGAATGTCTTTAATTATGAGATCTTATATTTTATATATTTCTATTATTATTTCTAATATGACATGCTTAAGGACTTTGCATTCTTCTAACCATTCATTTTTTTCATTAACATCTGAGTTTTTTTTTTTTTTTTTACAAACTATTGTAAATTTCATGGCTCATCCTTGGATTAGACAATTATATTGTTTATTTATAAAACTTATACATCATGCAGTATACATTTATTAAACGAATTAAGGATATTCTACTCAATGTGGGCAATTATTTCTCATTCCTTTTTTTATAAACATGTTTTTCTTTTTAATAATATTGGTTGAAATTAGAAAAGTAAAACTAAATATTTTGTACACAAGAAGCCAATTACCTTTTTAAAAAGCTCAATTGTTCGCTTTAACAAGATTTATCCTTTGTTTTATGAGCAAAATTTTATCTGCCATTGGAAGGAATTTACTGGTTTATTGAGCACATGCTCTCGGCATTCCACATTGAAGCAGTGTTCTTCTTAGCTCTTATGAGTGTTCTCATTTTAGATTAAGAGCTGCTAATCATTGATGAGAAAGGGGATGCTGTCTGGTTGAATAGGATTGCATTTGGACCATTTCTTCCAAAATGAAGATCTAATGCAATAATATGCTATCTATTTGCATGGTAATCTAATGGGTTTGGTGTTTCTTTTACATTTGATACTGGTTTCCTTTGCTGTGTGTTTTGTGAATGCAAATTAATTATTTCATTTGAGATATTGGGCTTAGTCTGTCAGTGAGGGGAAAGGATTGTATTGAATTCTAAAATAACATATCTTGTCATTGATTTTTATTCACCATCTGAGCTGTTTAATTTCTAGAATGGCCAAAATGGCATTTGCTTATGGCAGCTAAAATTCTGATGCCTATTTAATTTGACTTGAAATTATATAGCTTGGTAATTGTATAATATCCTTGGAGATTTTATCTTCTAAGAATAAAGGATATTGCATGCACATTGAAATAAACTGGAAAGGGATGGAATTACAAATGACTATGGAAAAAATAAAACTATATAATCCAATGCATTTACTTAAATTAAATTTATTATTCAATTCTTTGTGGAATTATTTCAAGTAAGCCAATTCACTAGAGTATCTCACTGGCCCACTGTGGGTTAGCTATTGTCAGTCCATGACAGTCCAATGACATAGGTACCTTATTATTCTCATTTATTTTTCAGGTAAGTGAATGTGGGCTGATGGGGGATGGATGAGGGTGGAGTAAAAAGCAATCAAGCATCTCCAGTCTGAACCTTTCTTTTCCTAAGCTCATGTAATTGTGCCCACAGTAACCAGCCCAGCTCAGAAGTCTACACTTAATACTTCAACACAGCTTTGCAACATCCCATGAAGACTTTTGGTTCTATGGCTGTGTTTATCCTTGTGTTCAGGTAGAGTTCCGGTCTACACCTTTGCCCAAACTATGAAATTGTCTTTGAATCTCTCTTTGTGGCATACATTAACTTATATTTTCAGATCCAGTTGTTTCCATCTCCAATATCTTACCTTTCTTATTGCTTGCTTTCACTGATCCACTGAGGGTGCCATGAAGCACCCCTATTTATTATTTCTGTGATCTCCAACTGTCTCTATTTTTATACTTTTGGGCCATTTATTCTTGCCTATACAAAATCTAGACTGACATTTTTGAATTAAAAAATATAATATCATGCCACTCTTTTACCTTAAAAATACAAAATATACTAACATGACTTCAAAGACACACACACACACACACACACACACACACCCTTCCAGGGATTTTCTCCTACTACAGGTCCTTAAACAATTGCTACTTTCTTAGTTGAATAGCGTCATATTTCATCTTTTTTTTTCTATCTGCTCTAGTTATAGTCTTGCTTTCCTTTAAAAAAAAATGTCAAATATACACCAGCCTTTTAACATCTGGTATCAGCCCCTAGATTGAACTTTCCTTGAATGTAAACATTGTTCTTTTACTTATATTCTTCCTGCCTTTTATCGTATGTCTTGTTGTTGTTGAGGCTTTCCTTGATAACCCTACATTAAAACATTACCTCCAAAATACTTTACAATTTCTGTTCTTTCTTCTCTCCATAACAAGAAACACCATCAGAGTACTTTATATTATCACTTATGCATTTATATTGGTCGGAACCTCTGTTTTTTGACTGGAATATAAGGTCCAGGAGACTGAGGGATAATATCTATAATATATGCTCACTAAATATTTAAACAGAGGAACCAACGAGCTCATGAAATTTCAGAAAGCTATATTGTGGCATATCTAGACAAGAAATCTCTGTCTAAACTGGGAGTTACAGACGAGGTAAGAGACAATACAGTGTGAGAGAACATAATCTCTGGAGAACTCCTTAAGGGGGAACTGTCTACCATCCTTGGTCCAGAATTGGTCGGGGTATTTCTTTCAAGGATCGATGACTTGGATTCTACAACCCCTGCTTAGATGAGATATTCCATAAAAGAAACAAGAAAGTCTGTAAATGTGTATGGGCTTTTACATTGCTTTTGGGAAAAAAACAAAAAACAAAAAACCTGATATTTCTCATTATTCCAAATTCTTCTCACTGGACACAGAGAACATTACTTCCTTTCCTCAGAAGGTACCTTGACACAAGGAGGCAGTAATATTGACAATGACCCATGAAAAGTGGCATGTGCATCTTACTGTTAGGACATTCTTCTATCAACAATGATCTGTCACTCTATATTCAGAATCCACAAAGCGCAATGTTAACACTGGTGGAAGTGAGGGCCAGAGAGAATGGTGTGTGTGTGTGTGTGTGTGTGTGTGTGTGTGTGTGTGTGTGTGTGTGTATAATGTGCCTGCTCTGCAAGCATGAAGACCTGAATCCTCCGGCACCCACATATAAAACAAAGGCAGGTGCTATGATGAGCACCTACAATACCAGTCCTAGTCGGAACAGACAAGAATTGGAGCTTGCTAGAAAACTAGAGCAGACAATTTGTGAGCTCAGGGAACAGTGAGAATTCCTATCTCTAAAAGCACAAAATAGAGGAGTTAACTGCTAGTTTACATACATGAGGCAAGTTCACAGACATGTGTGTCCCTCAATATATATGAATGAACATAAATATCTATACACAGACATACACAGAAAACACAATTGCACACACCCACACCCACACACCCACACACACACACACACACCACACATACATATAGAGTGATGGTATCCCTATCTCCCCAAATCCTAAAGCCTTGTGTGAATAACTACTTAAAGGACAGCCACCTGACCTTGAAAGATGATTGTGTCAAGGAGAATAAAGCCATTATTGTCCTAAGATGTTGAGGTTAAATATTTGAGAAAACACCCAACAATAATTACCTTAATTAATGTGCTCACAAAGACTATCATAAACCATAATATAAAAGTTTTAGTGTAAAACTCTTGTACAGTAAATGCTACTAAACAATGATCTTCTAAAACAGATAGATTTGATTAAGAATAATTATTAATATTTTTGTTTAAAATGAAAATATCTGTGAGAGAAATTTATATGTTGAAAGAGTAAGATCAACACTAAAAATTACTTAAAGTAATCAATTAATCCTCAGATTATTTGAACCAGAAAGAACATTGTAAGCAATTGTTTTGTTCTTTTTGTGATTCCCAAGATGTCCAATTTTAGGCCTGTGTTAACACCTGTATCCTTAACATTCATGCTACATGGAAACAATTACCAAAGAAACAGAGTATGCAGGAAAAATGTGGAAACCCAAGAGATATTAAAACAAACATGTTTGATGTTTGAGTCTTAGCATGATGAGATTTACAGAAAATACAAAGTTGGCAGCTGGATTCTGTCCCATAAAAATAAGAATCAAAACCATGACTGTTTTTCAGCTAAGGTTTTCCCATATCCTTGTAAGTCTGAGGCCCAAGGACTTTCCAATCTGAGTTACAGAAATGCACAGAAAGAGAATTGTACCTCTGATAATTACATCAGAACCAGCAGGCCATGTTTTAGAATATTTCCAAAGGGTTCTAACCTTCACCTTGGCTAGGTTAATCCCCTTGATGTTCAGTAAAATGTTCTCATGATAAATTTAGGAGGTCATAAGGAGGTGTTTTTGAGAAGTGGGGAGGAATTTTTCTTTGCATCTAAAGTTACAGAGAATACTTAAAATATATTAAATTATAGAGCATCAAAACGGAGGCCTATAATAAACATGAAAATTGAGTTGAAAATATTGTAACTAAGATTACTCTGTAAGAATAATAAAATAGAATTATTACTGTATATGTATGTCTTCCAGTAATATTTCTTCCTGAAGAGAGTAGTATTTAATGAAATGTTCAAAAATTAGATACTATGCATAAATAAAATGATTTAAATAAAACACTGTTGCTCACATTAGTTCATCTGTCAATAAAGTTTTATTGACAATCATTCACAGTAATGTTTGGAGTCTTGATTTCTTGTGACCCTGTCAAATAAGTTGAACTATTATACTAATGACTCAGTATCTCAAGTATTTGGATTATATATGTGCCAACAAGCCAGTTTATGGGTTTTGGTTAACCAATCTAGAGCTACATTTCTAAGGTAGACAAACATTCTATACCCTGAGCCACTCCCACAGTTACAGTTTTAAATTTGTTTTTTCCATAGGTATACTCACATAACTAGGAGTGGATTTACAGCATAAACCCTATGCTCCTGAAAGTCAAAAGTATTTACAATTTGGACATTAAGTGAAAAACAAATATTAGCCTTTCTTATGGGCAGAATTGTTATGCCTCTACCATTCACACACTAAAGTTAATCCTATTGACTATTGGTATAACATTGGGAGTTGAGACCCCTTGTGGTTATTAGGTAATGAAGTTAGCTCAGGCCCTTTATAAAGAATACCAGAGAAACCTGTTCTACCACTTGAGGTTACCAAAAGAAGCCACAGCCTGCAGCCATAAAGGGCCCTATTAATGGACACCAAAACTTGCACTTCCTAGACTTTAAAACTAAGAAATAAAGTTTCTCTTTTTCATTATTTTCACTATTTATAAGATTATGATCATATATTGCAACACCAGGGAGAAAGAAAGCCTTTTCATCAAGAGACTATGGCTGCCTACTAGCTCTGAAATTCGTGAACCCAAAACTTAATCAATCCTTGGCCTTCTCAAAATAAAATAAAATAAAATAGCCCCAATGATTGTTGGTGTTCTCTCCAAGTGTACCTGTGCTAACAGTTTCCTTCCTGTGCTTAGAATGAGATGCTGGAGATCTTTAGAAGAGCTAAAACTTAGGAAAGTAGAATTGCAGATCTTTCTTGAGGCATGATGATGATGATGATGATGATGATGATGATGAATTTTACATGATTTTTAAAAAGTGTGTTTTCTTTAAAGATGGCATGTGACCAAGTATCTGAACAAGCAGGCATTGAGACATCGCCTTATCTACAATACCTCCTATACTGAAAGTTAGTGAGAACATGGAGAGTTTTTCATGAGGAGAGGAATTTCAGATGAGTAACCTACCATCTGGCATCCCTTCCCTCCGATGAGGTAACACTGGCTGTGGGTCCATCCGCCCTCCCTTATGTTTTTTCGTGGGCCGAGGCCTCTGGCTTTGATTCTGGGCAGCACTGGTGTTACTGTCCGAAGAAAATGGGCTGGTGGGCCGCTGCCTTTGAGAGGAGGTAAAGGCTTTTCCTGAAACGAAAACCAAGGGAATGGACATAGAGAACGCCACTGTAATACTTTATGTTTGTCTTGCCTCATGTCTCTGCTCTTACTACATTCCCTAGTGAATGTACCCACAGATGCTATGTGAAGGTACAAAACCCTGCTGCATGTCTGCACAGAATGCATGACCTGTTGCACATAATTCCCCCAGTTTTTAATAAGCTAAGAAGACCCCATCCAACAAAAACATTTCAAGCGAATGAGCCTGAAATAAATCCACCAACCCAAAGCTCCCCATTGCTTGATCATAGTTTTATTCACTCTTAACAATATTGGTAATTCTTTCATAAATCTATGCAAATGCATGCCACATTTACTTTTCAAAATAAGAAAAAAGATTTTTTTTGTCTTTTTGTTTTTGTTTTTTTTTTAAAAATTGAATTGTGTACTGTTTTAGTTGAATAGTCAAGTTTCACTCTTAGAATCCTAAACACTGTTTTGGAGTCATAACATTTAAAACTTTACACAAAAGGTCTGCTAAGATGCATAAATAAAATTGACCTTACCACTTAATGTTCATACACAATGAAGTCTACCTTTCAGCAGGATTAAGATCAGTGCAGAAGGTAGCAGGTTACAGTCTTAGTGTATAAACCAAAATGTGATATATGTTTTCTGAACAATATTACCCTATTTAACAGTCCGCATTCTACATTTTAAAATGAAATACATTCTTTTTCTTTTTGATGGCTTAGAATATGTACATGGAATTTATTCTGGGAAAGGGGTTGGCGAATCCATTTTCTACAATGAATTATTTTAATACTAAGTTTATTACTGTAAGAGAGGACTGGTTTATGTACATGTATTTATTCTCTTGTGCATATTTTCACTTCATATAAAATTATCATATGTAGTTACACGTTCCTGAGTCAGTGTGACGATTTTGCTTGATGCTTTATTAGCGATTAGCATACATGGTGCTGGTGCACTTATGTCTTTTAATTTATTATCTCCCTTGCACCCTCTCCCTTCTTTGCCTATAGCAAATGCCACAAAAAGCACTCAGGCAACATAAAGATTCTGACTTATGCCTTGGGCAGCAAGAAAATTCAAATAACCAGGTTTATCACAACATATTTTAGTTTGGCGGCTATATAAAATTAAACCTTGGCAATGCCCGAGATAGGCTTACATTTGGTTTGAAGAATATTTAATGCACGTTAGAGAGAAAAAATGATGGGGAAACTTACAACAATATCTAAGACATAATTTTATAACCTGAACATATAGCAAGGTTCAAAGTCTTTTTTCTTTACCATTTGAGTGCCATTAAAATGGAAGCATGCATTTGATACTTCATTAGTTGATTTTGTTAAGACATCATAGTAAATGTGAATATTATCTTCCTATTGTATGCAGCTAAGAAGTATACAAATATAGGGGCATATACATCATGCCAAAGCTGTTGTTTTCCCCTCCCCAAACCTCATTTACTTGTACATTACCAGAGTTAATCGCACATATCTTTCCTCACCCTGTGGCATGAGATGCATGTAATAATTATGCAATTTGACTTTGATGCTATTATTAAGCTCTTTGAAATCAAAATGAATTTACGTTAAAAGAGCAGTACACCTATAGGTATCTTACTAAACTCACAACTGTCTTTGATGTATCTTTAGCTAGCATCCTTTAAAACAAATAGTAAATTACTGTATTAAAAATCTTAGTCAAACAATTAGGACCATCAGCCAAATGAGCTGTTAGATAGTCTGAGACCCATTCACCGCATGCTGAGGAACCCTTTCCAGAAAGTGCCTCTGCAGAAAGAAATGGGGGAGAGCAAGGTAGTGGAGATAAAAGAGGAATCATTCTAATCACCAGGTTCATTATTGATTTTGTGAGGAATTTGCAATGTGTGAGTTACTGAAAGTTTAATGACAATCTTAGTTGCAGCTATTTCTTTTTAATATGAAAAGGAAACACACTGCAGTTAACCAGCAGAGCCATAAGAAAGAAGAAAAAGAAAGGCTAGAAGAGATGCAAGGTAGTGAGTAGGAGCCTATTTTTGGCTCCAAAATATGAGCATCAAAAGAGAGTGCTGGTAACAGAGCATCCAACCAACTGTGTTCATGCATATTTTAAAAAGTCTGCAGTTAGGTTCACTGAGAGGAAAGGACAGAAGGAAAGGTCATCGTCTGGAGGACAGGATTATCTCATGCAAAGAGTGTTGACTTGGAGTCTACCAACCTGTTCTCGTAAGACTGGTTCCATCCAGCCTAAAGCCAGCTTTATCTGCTGCTGCCACCAATGCTTTTGCAAAGCTGCCGCTGGCAAAGATGGAGCCATCTGAGGAGCTACCTACACTAGATCTATGACTAGAAAAGTTACGATCCTCATCAGATGCAGAGCCCCATCCATTTACCATTGAACCTAAAAACAAATGTAGTGGTCCAGTAAGTTGTCTATATCAGATATCTCATCTGCTGTAACACAGTGCAAAATGACCGAGCGGGCGGTTTCATTTCCTCGCAGTTTATTTTCAAGTTTCATTGTGAGTTCTTTGTCCCGCCATCATCTATGTCTCCAACATTCTAAGTAAGAGAGAACTAAGACTATTAAAAATCTGTATCTGTTTGAATCTCATTGACAAAACACATTATCACTTGGTTCAGTTCTTACATTGATTAAATTATCACATGATCATTTTCCTCACAGGTTTTGCTACGTTTATTCAACTTGCTGTGCATCAAGGAAGAGTAATTGGACTGAAGCAAGTCAGTGTTTTTAAAAGAAGAAATTGGTTCCTTTAAAGTTAATCCAGACTCCATCAATTATATCAAGAATTTCAACTAAAAGTTCTTCATAAAACTATAAAAACCCATATATAAAATGGCTAAACAATATCAAATTTAAAAAGACAATATCAAATCAACATGGACCATAAAGAAAACTACAATTTTGCTGAATTTTTATTTATGACAATGTTATTATACATTCTTTAATTTTTAATTAGCTTAATAGCTCCGGTTTTTTGAATGCTAAATGTTCCTTTAAAAGTAATATAAAAAATATCATGAGCATAAGGTAGATTTTTCTGCAAAATGAAACATGGTGTTAGTGGAAAAAATTACAACTTTATGTGTAAATAACTTTCCTTACAAAATGCTTTGAAGATACTACAAGTAACATTTTCTTCAGTTTCTACAAAGCCAGTTTTCAATTTAAAAAAAAAAAAACAACAAAATCACTGTGAGGATTAAACCAACTATTTACTATAATTAATATGATATTTACTTGAGTTGTTATATGATTATTTCATAATACAATTAACCACCAAGTAGAGCTTACCCTAATATATTTAGAAAGGAGACACAAACATGTGTTTAGGAAATCTGTTTTAGACTTCCTAAATAATACAAATACATATTTATGAGAAATAGGTGAAGAAATAAGAGAAATATGCTAGAGTTTTTGCTTTATTCTCATCCTTTTAAAAGAATGGTATCGATAAGAGTTTGAAGTATTTAAAACATTAGTGAATGGGTCAGTGACACAGACATCATGTTCCTTTTCACGACAGAGAAAAGGAGACTTGGAAGGAGTATGATAATCTGAGATGTTAAAATAGAGTTAGGAGGAACAGAGAGAGGCAGTCTGGACTCTAGTTGAAAAAGCACAAGGACACGGTCTTTACATTCCAGACAAGTCTGCTTGACACAGACCACTGCAAGGGAGCTAAGAGCTAAGAGACACCATCAACAAAGCCTCCTCGGACAGGATTCTGAGCTGTTGGCTAAAGATCACTGCCAAGGACCAATAGGGCACGATGAGAGAAGAAGCAAGGCTGCCACCCTTTGCCACAGGGAAGAAGGAAAAATCCAAAGCTGTTCAGTGAGAGGTCACCAAAGACTGTAGAACTTCAGCTGAGAGTAGACTTCGGGAGCCTGAATTCTCGTTCCCATTCCTTCTGCGGGCTGTTTCAGGGTTCTAAAAGACATGCCCTTCTTCTCTCCCACGGGCTTCCTGTTTTAAGTCTCTAACTTGTCTCTTTCTGGTGTCTCCTGTCTTCCTTATCATTGTCTAAATGTCTTTCTCAAGAACTTACTTAGATTTCTCCGTTTAAAGATTTCATCATCATCACAGTCACAACCTTGGTATGCTTCTGAGTCACTGGGACCTCATACGACGGAGTCCTGTCAGTCTCTGCAGTATCGTAGTCACAGAGCACTGTCTCCCACCACATAAGCATACTTTGCCACTTGCTACCACCTCTGATTTCTGGTAGCTAAAAAAGTCTTGGCTCTTTGTTGCCTTTGTTATGTTTCACCTTCAATCTGCTATTATCTTAGACTCTTTGTTGCAGAAATACTATGGAAAAATAGAGTTCGTAGGTTTCATCCCTTGACTGTAATGTTGCATATACATTCCCTAAGAAGTAGACTTTTATTGTTTTCCATTCTCACATATGTTATACAGGGGTACTAAAGTACTAAAATTGAATAAAGATTGACATACTGGATAATATACATTTAGCATTTTCATTCTTCATTGTAAATTTTATGCATTGGTCTATCTGATGTATAATGTCTTAGCAATGACCTTATTTTACCTTCAAAAGAATATCTCTAGACATTCCTAGAAAATTTAGTTTATTTATTTATTAAATAACATATAATACTAGTGAATTCTTGTTAAGTAATTAGACACAGGGAAAATAATGATGTAATCGTCTCATAACATAAAAATGGTAACAATATAGTTTTTAGTATATAATGGAATGCATCTTATGTAATAATATGTAATAAGATACATATATAATGGTATATATAATATCATGCTTTGCTACATTCTGTAGTAATCATTTACAGTGTTTTTATTCAAGGTAAAATGATGAATTTACTTTAAGTCATAATTTAGTTTTGTTTGTGGTTCTTAGTCATACTTACTCATATTAATACATTTAGTCTAACATTTTGTTCTTTCAATTTTTCCCCCAGCTCAAAAACCTTGAGTGTGTTGCATTTGTGCCTGCTCCCTGGCTCCACCCTGGTGATCTAGCCTATCAACAATTTAGTCTCACATCCTGTAAAATGCAGAGGGGAATGTCCCATGTCTCAGCACCATCACTATATAAATCACTATATAAATGGCATTCTGAGCAGCCTCCTGATAGAAAACCACCTTTTCTCTTTCCTCTCAAATGAGCCTGCTTTATCTCCTCACAACAGCAAGTCCTTTGTGTCAACATCCATGCCTATGTTTGCTACACCCTAAAAAAACAAAAAAACAAAAACAAAAAACAAAAAAACTGCCAGTGTCTTTGACTTTCTATCTATCCTTAATGCTTTCTGACATGTCCTTTAAAAATCTCTTGTTTTCTCCACAAAGTTCTTCCTTGACATATTTCCACCCTTTCTCTTGGAAGAATGAGAAGCTGAGTACTGCCAAGGCCAGGCTTCCCATGACTGACAGACAGGTTAGAAACCTGAGTTGCTGTTTTTCTTTATTTATTTATCTATTTATCTATCTATCTATCTATCTATCTATCTATCTATCTATCTAT
>NC_034601.1:66030129-66042629 GCF_900095145.1 Mus pahari
AGACCAAGGGGCCTCTCTTCCCAATGATGGCCGATTAGGCCATCTTCTGCTACATATGCAGCTAGAGACATGAGCTCAGGGGGTACTGGTTAGTTCACATTGTTGTTTCACCTATAGGGTTGCAGCCCCCTTCAGCTCTTTGGGTACTTTCTCTAGCTCCTCCATTTGGGGCCCTGTGTTCCATCCAATAGATGACTGTGAGCATCCACTTGTGTAGTATTTCCCCTAGGAGTGAAGGAGACTTCTAAGCTGAGGAGACACCATGGGCATGCCAGTTCATTAGACCCTGAGAAGCCCAGTTATACAAAACCAACCCTAACGAAGCCTCTTTATTGTCTTTGCCCCATGACAATGTAAAGCAAAGAGCAGTAAGCAGAGAGAATTAAGACTTTTCCATCTTTCTGTTCTCTCTGACAAAGACTATACTGTAAGAGCTACACTATGTAGATACATGGGTGTGGCTTCAAACTGTCTGGACACATTTCACCTCCATGGAACGCCCTGTGTGTTAATATTCCTTCCACGAAATTCAGAAAATGCAGTCATCAGGAACAGGTTTTGACCTTTGACCTTCAGCTACTGCTTTCCCTCTTACCTTAGAGTTAAACATTAAGAAAAACCCAAATAGTTCCTTAAACAATTCCAAAGGGTGAAGGAACACATGCGCGCGCACACACACACACACACACACACAAACACACAGATATTAGAAGATAAGAAAAACATTAATTGTTAGATTAAAGAGTAAGTCACTTTGATAGGAATCATTTCTGTCATATCTATGAACACATGTGTGAAAACTTAGAAAAGACCACGTCAGAGCAACTTGCCTGGAGAATCTTTCAAAACTGCAAGCAATTCATACTCCTCTGACACATTATAGCCACAAACATAATCAATACATATTTAAACATTTAATGAAAAATGAATTTGTGCCACATAGCAAATTTATTGGTGTTTACAGCTTCAATCTTTCTAAATTCCTCAACTTAAAAATGCTGAAAGGCCAGAAAAAAATCTGAAATTAATTCAGGCTGATGAAGAAGAATCTCACATAGGACATTAAGTTGCTTAAATGCTACTGAGCATAAAATGCCATGATAAAGTGGCATCTTGCTGTGTCTCTATTACATCTTCAGCACTAAAATTAATTTATGATCAGTCGTCAATTCATTTACATGTCAATTTATGCTAAATCCTTCCTTGCTGATAAATGCTTATCCTTAGATCCATTAAGCTAGAGTAAAGTCTGTGTTCTATAATATGACCTTGCTAATTGTTGCATTACCATTTTTATGAGCTACAAAAACTTACAGCTTCCCCATGTTTTTGAGCCAATATTTAATCCACTGCTTGCCTACCTACTTGCTAAGTCAAATCTTCTGCTATAATTGTCTTTGGTTAAACCAGTCCAAATATTGACCTTTTCTAGATGTAGAATAAAAAGGGAAATATATGCAGAAGCTTTTGATACTCCCAATATTTGAATGAGCATCAAATCTACCCACTTTCTGTGTGTGTGTATACACTTGTGTGAGCACATGTGTACATGCATGCACTTCTGCACATGTATGTAACATATAGGGAAAGCAAAACAAGCAAGTAGAAGAATTTTTCCTTTGGTTATATAGCATCCATTGATGTGTTTCACTCAGATAAACATCATTTGGCATCTAATTTGTCTTAAAGATCCTACAGCTGCCTTAGGAGCCTAAGGCAATGAATTCCTCATTTGTAGCATTGTCAGAAATTTCCATTCATTCTAAAATTATTTTATTCGACTATTTTTGTTACAGAGGGAGATCCTCAGGTGAAAAATTTAATGGACCACTTTCTAAACAACTGTGTAGCAAATAGACAATCAAGTGGGGATGTCTTCATACTGATCTGTTGACCAAGTTCTAGAAAAAAATTTAAAGTATCCTATACCAAAAGGAAAATAGCTCCAGAATTCCATTTTAGATACCATGTGCATGTGTTGTCCAACATCAAAGACAACCTCTAAGCCACTTAATCATGTCATTATTGGCCTTAGTTCTGTCACCGATGCAGTTAGAATATCGACTGTATGTTAAGGACACCCTTTTCCATATCTTTCTCCATTCTATACCTTTTAGAACTTTCTCTTTCATGGCATTATTATTAAATCTACAATGATGCTGAGGAAAATAAAATGCTGAATCCTGTCTTCCTCTTTTAGTTTATGACAGTGCATTGCTGTTCAAGTAGAAATCTCCCTAACTTAGTTTTGAACATGGGAACTTTTCAGTGTTTATTTTCCAACCCACACCATGATGTGCACTGTGATGCTAAGCCTGTTTTTGTGCTTTGTGACAATTAAATAGATGCTCATGACAATTTAGAAGCACAGATTACCAAAATTAAAGGTAAAGTGATATATATTTTAAAAAATACTGACAGCTAAATTTCAACAGTCCACTGTAACTGAACGTAGAACCAGAAAATGTCACATCTGAAAACTCCTCATGATTTTTATCAAGGATTACTATGTCCAAACAATTTTATGTAGAATCTATCTATCTATCTATCTATCTATCTATCTATCTATCTATCTATCTATCTATCTATCTATGGAGAGATAAAGAAAGACAGAGACAGAAACACAGAGAGAGAGTCAGAGACAGAGAGACAGAGAGAGAACAGCTAATGCTGACTAACAAAGCAGCCATCATATTTTCATATTAAATATAAGTCCAGAGATAAATATTAGTCATTTTCAGAGCAAGGATTACAGTCACTTTGTGTTATCATAAGACTGATATGTTTTTGTGTGTGAATGCATGCATATATATGTATACACACACACACACACACATATATATATATATATATATATATATATATATATATATCACTTAATCTGTAATCTATACATGCACACATTCATACATAATGTATAATATATATTAAGTGGTAAATATATACATATATATTCAAAATAGATGAAGTTGCATGATTGAAATCTTCTGTGATAAATTGCTTTATCTATAAAATTAGGGCATTTATGGTTTTGAAGGTCAAGTAACTAACCTAGGGTGAGTCCTGACAACAGAGGCCAGGACATATCTGCAAAGTGCCAGACCCTAAGGACTTTAGACTTTGAAACCTCAGTCCTGAATTGTTTTTGTACTTTCCTGCTTTTTCCCTCCTTCCTCTGAGAATCCTTTCTCTCCATCCCTTATCTTTCCTTCCTTTTGTTTATTTCTTGTTCCCTTGCTATGCTGTTAAAATGTGAAAAACCAGTCTGGGTATAGTAGTGCCGGCCTTTAATTACAGCCTGCAGAACTCAAACTAGGCTACACAGTAAGTTTCAAGAAAGACCCTGTCTCAAAAAGATAACAAAAGGTGGGTAAAAAGTCACCCATTAATAATAATAATAATAATAATAATAATAATAATAATAATATCTAAATTCCTAATCCAGTGTTATACGTAAGTACACAGCATAAACGCTTGTTTTGGCAATAATTATATAAAGCAATATGTGCTTCAATACATGTTTTTTTCTAAACTAAGCTCATAAAATTTAGAACCATTGATAATTTCTTCTCCTGACTGTTTTCTTAAATGTATACACATTCTAGAATTTAAGGAGCTCCACAGATAGATCAGTTGTTCTGAACATATTCTGGGAAAATGTATTTCTTCAGGAAGGAGAGTTCTGCTTTTATAATAATTATATTTATTTAATTTATTTGTGTGTGTGTATTTATGTGTATAGGTGTTTTGCCTGAAAGTATGCCTTGTGCACCATCTGGGTGTAGTGCCTGCAAACGACAGAGGGGCCATCATGATTAATGTATACAGGTACCTCTGGGAAAATACCCAAAAATGCATGTGCATCTCCAGTCCCCTTCCCTGCACCCTCTCTGCCAGCTCACACGTGAATCGACATGTATATGTTCCCTGTTATGTTCACATACTCTTTCTATAGTTCCTCCTTTGTTTTCTCCGCTCACATGAATTTCTGTCCTCACCTTCTCCATATAAATGCCTATGCACTTTCTGATGTGCTCACATCTCCCAATTGTTCACTCACTTCCTGTCCACATATACATATGCTTTCTACATGATGCATACATGTTCCATGTTCACTTTTAATCTAACATACATATACACACATCTCCTGCTCTCAGATTCAATGAAGTAAGTTCATTCTATAAAATTTATATACAAACTCTGTAATAAATACAAACACACACACACACACACACACACACAAACACACAAACACAAGATCTAGAACAGTCATCCTCAATCCCTTTAGAGTCAAATGACCCTTTCACATGGGTCACCTAAGGCTATCAGAAAACACACATATGTATACTACAATTCATAATTGTAGCAGAATTACAGTTATGAAGTAAAGATGGAACCATCTTTTTGGTTGGGGTCACTACAACATGAAGAACTATATTAAAGGGTCACAGCATTAGGCAGGTTGAGAACCACTGGCCTAGCAGCGAAATTAAACCTGCGGTTCAATGTTCTCTGAGTCTCTAGAATAAGGAAAGACAAGACTATGGAGGTTCTTATTTAGCTACTGTCCTGTAAGGTACAACTTCGCCAAGGAGATGTATTTTCAGGGGACATATGCATACCTAGATAGTCTGAAAATTGTTTTGAACATATGTCAACAGTTAAACAGGAAATATAAGAATCAAAGAAAATTTTGTTTTCTTAACAATGCAAGCTTTGCTTGGCACAAACATGGAATTAGTTCCAGGAGAAGTGCACATTGCTTGACCAATTGCATAAGATACCCTAACTAGTTCTTAACGGGTGAGCATACAAAAGGGTAAAATAGTATTCTGCTAAGTTAGAGTAGAGAGGTATATATTGTCTCAGGGATTACAATATTTAATATAGAATTTCAGAGGCTATAGCTGACCTTTGCCATTTTTCTTGGGACTTTCATTGCATTCTTAATAGGAAACAGTTTGGTATTACTAGTGAAATATGCAAAGATATTCAGAATTTTTCCCTAAAGTAGATTATGCTAGACATTCAGGCAAAGAGGCTTAACATAATAGTGTACTAATAAGTCAGCTCTCACAGAATGCAAAAGTTTTAACTTTTGCCCTGTCACCTTCCGCTGGATCTATGTTTCCAATCATAGCAATATATCCGTGGTTTTAAAATCTTAATTAGCTTGATAATCAGCTCAGCCTCCAGGCAAGAGGAAACACTGAGAATTACATTCATGCTGCAGATGCTGAAAAATCAGCAAAAGGGAGGCAGAGGCTCTGATGGATCCCCTGTACTATCATATACCATGGTCCAGCAGAGCTTGTAGGTCTATCAGGCAGCCCCAATACTGTAGAGATTAGGAAACTCTCAGAGTACACACAGCATCAGGGAAACTCTGATAAGAAGCATTAGGGGGGAGGGGAGAGAAGGGAATTATCTAAGTGAGTGTAGATATAGCTTGTCTGAGGTGACCCAAGAGAATGCAGAAATCAGATTTAGGTTTGCAGTAGCTCTGTCCGGTAAGGGATAGAAAGACTGAAGTTTGTCCTTTGCTACTCCCTTTGTGGATGTAAGGAATTTCATTTGGACAATTTTTAAATCTTAGGAAAGAGGCCGTTGTTTAGCTCTTAAGAGTCATCCCAGGCACGCACCAAAGGAAGTCTGCTTAGTGAACAAGAAAAGAAAGAAAGAAAAAGGAAACCTAAGCAATAAACAGCCAAAATAATTACACTTCTTGGCAGAGGACTGGTGATTATATTCAGCAATGTGAAATGCATAAATGTACTTCTTATCTCACTATGCATGTTTCCACTCCAAAAATATAATGCTGTGTGTAACCTAAGAGAGGCTCCTTCTGAAGGCCCCCTTATTTTCGCCAGTGAATGATTTTACAGGGTAAAATATCAAGGAGCGCTTTCAGATCTCATTCACTTTGTATGTCGCTCCCGATATACAAATTATATCATTTCTAAAAGTAAAGCTTTTTCATGTAACACACTTGGTTCCCTAGCAGAGTGAACTTTTCTTGAAAGCCTGGGATATAATTGAGTTTTCCTTCATGTCTTTAAAGCTTTTTAAAATTCATGAATTTCCTTATCATTTTAGCAGCAAAGCAAAAGAATTTCTAAATCCTTTTTGAATTTGGTGTTTAACATTATCATATTTAAAATGTTACAAAAATAGATGGAGTGGAAGTAAGCATTTGATTTATGATGCATTTTGATGTTGCAAATAGGTCACTTATTCTCATTCTATTCGTCTTGTTACCTGTGACAGAGCTGTCTAGATTGTCCATACTGGATCCAGGTGTCTGGTCTAGTGCTCTGAGGGGCCTGGGAATTTCTAATGGTTCCTCTTCATCATCAGCATCCTCATCTGGAACATCTGTCTCCAAATCAGAAATCAAGGCTCCGGACACATAACCTAATGGCGGAACTGGGGGTTGTGGAGGTGGAGTATTGCTTTGAATGTGCCTGGAATTCAAACAAAAAGAAATGAAAGACGAAAAGCAGTTTGTTAACATTAAACGAAATTGCAATTCCTTTTAAATGGCATGTTATGGTAATTCACACTGTCTCCCTTGCATATTCACCTACAGTACTGTCTTCTACTTCAGCCGAGACTCTGATGGAACTGCATAGACTATGAAAGTTATTGCTTTGATTGTTTACTAGGCAATACACAGGGGAAAAAAATATAAAGAATTTTGTGTCAACAAGTTCTTAAAAAGAGAATAGGGATATTTGTTAGAGTTGAAGCTCAACTCACTTGTTTTAATCTATGCAGCTTGGTTGAAGAAAGTTTCTCAGGTGAAAATGTGATTGGCTCAGCCCTGCCTCTGGCACACCTCCTGGCCTATAAGCATGATTTTGGCATGACTCCCATCACATTACACTGAGCAGATGTTTCATGATCCCAGTGTAGATTAGACACAAATACTTTGTGCTCTTTGTACTTGGAATCTATCTCACCACCAAAGTCTTAGGGATTGAATTTAGAACACATTGCACGTTCAATAGCCTTGTAGGGAAAGATGTCTTATCCAAATATTACAGAATTAATAGAACACACAGGCACGGTCATTCTTTTATTAGAAAATGTTTAAGAAAATCCTTGGTGCACATTTTATGACTTACACAGTGTAGAGTTCGACCCTTGGATCCATTGGATTTGCTGTGAGACTATTAATGAATTATTTCTAACCTGTAAAATGCTCAGTGGAAGTGACTCATGGTTATTTTGAGCAAAAAATTTCCTACAGAAGTAGTGAAAGGACTCCTCCCTAAGAGTCACTGCTCATAAGAACAAGCCTTTTTTTTTTTTTTTTTTTTTTTTTACTATTGGCTTTTGAAAAAAAAATTGTGGGACTATTTCTGTTCTGATTTGTAATCTTTTGAAAAAATGTTTCATTTTTTTTTTAAAAAGAAATTACTCAAGACTCCTCTATGAATTGCATTTGTGAATTTAGATACAACTCTGAAATTAACAGGATTCTAGATTTCTCAGGAATGAACTTCCAAGAACTGGACATCACTTCAATGGGAGCAGATCTAATCTCTAAGGTTATAGAGCAGGTATTTGAGGAAACTCCTTGGCATTCATCACCACCCATTAACTTAGAATGAGGAAGGCAAAGCAAGTGTTGCTAAATTCTCTTAGACTGAATACTGAGAGTTGACAAGCTCACTTTGCTGTACATGTGGTTTCATATTTGGTTCATAAATTAGAAAGAGAGAGAGAGAGAAAGAGAGACAGACAGACAGACAGACAGACAGACAGAGACAGAGAGACAGAGTGAGATACGTGATGAAGAAGAGGATATCAAGCAATATTATATATGTGGTTCATTTCACTGTGATGTGATAGATTTGGAAATGGGATGGGAATATTATAGATGAATATGGTAATCCTACATAATTTGTTGCATGCCTTGATTGGAAAAGAATTACATGGGGATGAAAATGTACTAGAAGTTAGTCTGAAATATGAGGTGGAGGTATGCAGGATTTATAACTATCTTCTAGTAACAGGAAGGGCTTTGTACATTTTATCTGTTAGTATGAATAGCAAACCTGGACGTGAAGCTGGGATCTTTTATCTGTAGAGGTCTGGGAAAGTGATGTGTAACTTAAAGCAAGGGACACTTCCAAACCAGAAGAGCAAGCAAGGTACTTTTTAGGTAATGGATGAATTGCTACTCATCTATGCAAAGCAAGCTGTGGCGTTCTGAATACTGATGGATCGGGTAGAAACATACTCAAGGAGAGAAACATGCTCTAGCCTATGGGTAGGTAGAAGATGTGGAAAAGCCCATTCACCCATTCAGAAGATATCTATGAGGCAATTACTAAATGGGAGACTTTAAGTGTAAAACAGACACCAGTGCCCAACTTAAGTGAAAATCTAACCCCTTCTAAACAGGAGAAATTAGAATTAGACAGGTAGTTTCCCAAGAATCAAACAATGTGCAAACACATTTACATCTCAAAAAAAACCCCATGAAGCATAATAGAGAACTTGAACCTAACTCCAAAAAAAAAAAAAGAAAAAAAAAGAAAAGAAAGAAAGAAAAAGGAAAAGAAAAGAAAAGAAAAGAAAAAAAGGTAGATATTTTCCTTTGTAACCTGGAGGTAGTATGTTCTTTTTGGTACAGGGTCTGTAGAATTGGAAGCCCTGGTCCACACAATACTTAACAGGACAAACCTTCAAAGGGCTTTTAGTCACAAAGTCATAGCTTTGGCTCTCAGTGGGCTGGCTATTGAGGCAGTCATGGATGTATTCAACCTTAATAGCTCTAAGAGCATGACTCTAGCTCTGTTCCCATGTATGTCGATGGGTTGGTTATCCTCTGTGCATCTTGCTAATGCAGGAAAACCAAGCTACCTGGGACTCCAATGGGAGAAAATGGAGGAGATCTCTGTTTTTGAAATTCTTCAGAAGTTTGCTCCACATCTCTTTCCTTAGCTTATTTGAATCCATAGTGTTGTATGAGAATAATCTGAAACTTAGTGTATAGATAATCCAGTGAATTCCTTACACTCTTGTAGCGTGTTCTAAAACTGCACTGTGATTTTTGGGGGCTTCTTGATCATATACCTAATTATACTTTAAGGTACTGTTAGGGAGTTCCTTTTAAATTTGTAGAGAAGCCAATTATTAGCAGCGGCATTATTTTCCACATAGGAGAACTAAATGTATAAAGGACAAATTTCCTCAGGTCAAATGTCTGGTAAGACACATCCATTTTTTTTTTTTTTTTTTTTTTTTGTGGAATTCCTCACTGGATTCTCAGCCTAAGGAATCAGAATTTACTTAGAGGTAGGATCTCAGTTTCCTACCTAGCTAACTTAAATTTGTCCAGGTGATTCTCATATAAATGAGCATGTGTGTTTAAAAGTATAAGAGACAAGAGTGCAAGACTTCGTGAGTCTTTACACAAGTGTTTGCAACTTAGTGCTATTTTGTACAAATCAGCTTTATGTAAACCAACACTATTGTTTAAAAGTAAGCATGTATGACTATTGAGAATATATCTGATGATTTGTGAAAACTACCAAAGGTCTTCTGTTCCACAACACAGGACATGTTTGTGCCATCCTGGAGTGCTGGTCCTAATCTGGTTATCTTCCCAGCTAGATGCTTAGGTGTATTTTAAAAATAAGTAGCTCACAAACACTGAAGGTGATGGCTATTTCCCTCTGGATATATTTCAGTCAGTAGAGCTACCCAAAAATGCGAAGTCTTTCATCTGACTTCAGGTGTGATGTAAATCAGCAGAAGATGCTTTCTAGTAGGGCATATATACTGAAATATAAATCAGCATTTCAGAAAAACCAAATTCCCTAAAAATTGTGAGGCTTGGTCCTATTTCTACACTGACACATTTTCACAGAACATCTGAAGGACTCCCATGTGTGATTTATTAATTTGTATTTTTATTTTACAAAAATTTTAATGTGTTCTGGATTTCTGTTGAAACGTTTATGATTTTTATTTTTATATTTTCTAATCCACTTAATTCAGCCCAAAGTCTTTTAATAACTGACACTGGCCATAATAATTCTCAGAAGCATGCATTTACATATTTACAAGGACATACAGAATTAATCACAGGCACTTTGAAGAATTTAAAAGGAGTTCTTTATTGCAGCATTAAAAATGAGGTCAAGGATAAACTAATGAACGCTGGTCTGTGAATGAGAAAAGAATCTGGTGTCACCAAAACACTCAGCCTGAGTCCCTGCTCCATTCACTTCTCTAGCTAGCTGTGCAACGTTGGCCTGTTTACTTATGTTTCTGTTACCAGTTTCTTAATATAGACAGTTAATACATATTCAAAATCAATTTTCATTCTACTCACATAGATTTATGAGCATCTCTACTTAATATACATGCAAGAACATCTCCATATGTAGAAAGTACAGGGCCTTTGGTTTACGGAGGATATTTACCATGTTTGTTTTGCTATATCAAACTGATAGGCCCTTGTCAACTCCTCCAAGTGAGCTTGCAGCATGGGTTGCATCTCTTCCCGTGGGGATGGAGTAAGAGTGGCAGTGGACTGCTGTCCAAAGGAGATAGCTGGCGAAGAGGCCACACCGCGAACAGGAGGCGTCGGGACCCGATCTTCATCTTCTTCCAGCTCATCTTCCATACCCTGATGCAAGTATGTTTGCACCGGTAGTGGTGGGCACCAGCTGTCACTGTCGTAGCTGAAATTAAATAAGAAAAAAAATGTTCATTGACATACACACATAAAGGCACACTCATACTAGCAACAAATAGCAGGGTTTCTCTGTGTAGTCCTGACTGTCCTGGAACTCACTCTGTAGACCAAGCTGGCCTCGAACTCGGAAATCCACCTGCCTCTCCCTCCCAAGTGCTGGGATTAAAGGACAAGCTTAATTTCTTTAAGTTTAACAGCAGAAACACACATCATACTGATCTCAACATATTAAGAGAAGCTCCAATTATCTTGTAAAGAAGAGTAATTATGGGGAATAGTGAAATGGCTCAGCAGGTAAGGTCCTGAACGTCCTGAATTCAAATCCCAGTAACACATGGTGGCTCACAACCACCTGTAATGAGATCTGATGCCCTCTTCTGGTGTGTCTGAAGTCAGCTACAGTGTAGTTATGTATAATAATAAATAATTCTTAAAGAGAAAAAAAAAAAAACCAGGAAGTGGTGGTGCACACCTTTAATCCCAGCACTTGAGAGGCAGAGGCAGAGGCAGGCAGATTTCTGAGTTCAAGGCCAGCCTGGTCTTCAGAGTGAGTTTCAAGACAGCCAGGGCTACACAGAGAAACCCCGTCTTGAAAAAAAAAATTATTTGACACAACACCCAACAAAAACCCAACATTTTATATCCTTTTCAGTTTATGATATCTACTTTGAAAATTTACATAGAGTCACTAACCATTTTTTAAAAGGGATTCTGGATCAAGTGTACAGAATCCTGAAACAGTAAATTTTAAATCAATAGCAATTTTAATCTCCATAGTCCTAGTATTTCCAACAAACAATAAATCCTAAGATACTTTTTAAAAAAAGGGAAAGTCTTTTCAAAAGTTGTAGTCCCCAAAAGGCTAAACTAGTAATAATTTAAATGGGAGATGGGCTCATGGAGCCAAGCTTAGCACAGTGAGGAGCTACGGCTTCTGTAAAACAGGAAGTCATTGACTTCAGCGATACAGCCATTGTGGAGTTCTTAATGTACCAGTGAACAGAGTCACCCCATGCTCACGTGAACAACTCTGGTTAAACCCTATGAGTCGCAAACAAAAATCAAACAAAGATGTGAATACAAATGGTCTCATAGGCTCATAGATTTGAAAGCTTGGTCACCAGGGAGTGGTGCGACCTTTTAGGAGGTATGGCTTTTTTGGAAAAAGTGTGTCACTGGAGGTGGGCTTTGGGGTTTCAAATAAAACTCAAGTCAGACCCATTGTCTTCGGTCTTCCCATTGCCTGTTGAGCTGGATGTAGAACTATCAACCACTTTTCCAGTACCACGTCTGCCTGTATCCACCATGCTCCCTGCCAGGCTGATGATGCCCTAAATCTCTGAACTGTAAGCAAGCCCCAATTAAATGTGTTCATCCAAAAGAGTTACTGGGGTCATAGTGCCTCTTCTCAGCAAAAGAACATTTACTGAAACAACATGGACTAGGGGAGGAGACTTGATAAGAGGAAAGGAGCAAATTGGGAGGTATACGAGGATGTCGAGAGAGGACTCTGCATAGCGGAATCAGATAATGCAATGAACCAGCAAGACAAGAGTATTTTAGAAATGGATACCTGCAGATTTCAAACAGTTTGTGGACTGGCTATGCTCTGTTGTCCAGGAGCAATGGGAATTTATTAAGTTACATATGTGTAAGCTGAGGGGTAGGTACTGAAGAGAGAGAAAGAGAAAAATGTTGGCCATAAGCAAGGAGAGAGGGGGAAAGTATCAGTTATATAGGGGCTCATCAGTCCTAGGGAGCTTGGGATAAGGTCATCTCTACC
>NC_034601.1:66045129-66144090 GCF_900095145.1 Mus pahari
TGCCTTTTTCAAACCAAAGAAGCATATGAAGAAGGGGAAACATTTGCACCATGGCTATATGATTGAATTAACATTCAGATATCATTTCATTTGAACAATGATTGAAAAACATTTTGGTATTTTTGGACTGTGAAGGGGGAAACTGGCTCATGGAAGGATTAGAGTGAAAAGTCACGTCTATACTCCTAAGAAGCAATACTGAAAATTGCAATTAGAAACTCAAAAACAATATGTTCAATATTTTTGTTATTCCCAACTATGTCTCTGCTCGACTTCATGCCCACTCCCATTACCTTGTTTTCAGCCTTTTTTTTTCATTTTTCTCTCAGTCATTTTGCTGCAAAGGTCGAAACATTATTCACGTGAACCGAGGTTCTTATTTAGTCTATCATCAATAGTAAAAGAGCTGACACTTTCTATGGTATACAAGGGTTCACAATTAACCTCAACGCTCCTTCTTAGTTGATCTACCTTTGTTGGGGTCCAACAAATAGATTCTGACAGCCAATCAATTTTGGGTAGTATCACTCATGAAAAAATGAATCACGATTCACCTGTTATAAGCCTTTTCCTGGTTTACTGATTCAACTATTATTATTTGATATGCATTGTTCATTTTTGGTTTGTTATGCAAAACAATGTTTTTGTCTCTTTTTCTTGAGATAGATAGATGGATGGATAGATAGATAGATAGATAGATAGATAGATGAAAATAGAAAGAGAGAGGGAGAAGAAGAGAGGAAAGCACCTTCATGTGTACTTGGAGGTAGGAAATGTCTAGGACCATAGTTGTTTCGTTTGAGTTGATGTATTAGATTTCTGTTATGAACGCATTTTTTTTTTTTTTCTGTTTGCTACTTCTTATTCCTACAACTGGGCCAGGCATTTAGGATGCATTTTCTTTTTATTGGTTGACAAAATTCTTTATTATGGTCTGTTTCAAATGACAATGCAAAATTAAGAAAAAATAAAAAACAAAAAACAAATCCAAAAACAAAAAAACAAAACCAGGGTTCTTCTATATTCCAGGCCAGTATCATATTATGTAAAGAGTTATGGAGCTGAGAATGACCTTGGAATTCTGTTCTTACTGTTAGTGCCGAGGGCAAAAATACTTCTTTCCCCCACATTCAAATTCTCAGCACTTAAGGCAAATAAAAACTCAGAAGGAAATAAGAACTAAAATAGATAGCATATTCTCTTTTTATACCCTTTTTCATGTATACAGTCAGAACACTCCTTTTAGCTATTTGTAATAGTAAATGACTATTTCAAAAATGAAAAATAATATCATGCATTTGAGTATACATTAGTAATGTAATCACTATATACATTAGTTAATATTACATATCAATATTATAAAACTAGTTTGTGTACATAAAACTATACAAATATTAACTGTCTCATCATACAATGAATTCTTTCCTATTTTTCCACTGTTTAACAAGATCACATGGTAAGTTTTAAATTCATTTAGATTAATTTTATTTCAATGTGTAATCATCATATGTGTTTCAAGAAGACTTGTTGGGAAAAACAAAAGAGAAATAATTCTAAATAATCTAAAATTTTCTAGATGTTATTTTTACAAGGCATTAACACCCTTTTCTTTTTCCCTGCTAGTCCCAAATTCCATTTCCCAATTTTTATAACTATAACCTTAAGATGCAAACTGTGAAGTAATAATCCTGTAAGAACCCTTTGGATAAAACATATAGCTCTTGTTTTTCATGAAATACTGACATATTTATATCACTAATATGAATTAATATCATATTCACAATTTAATTTTAATTTTCTTCTTCTTGTTGTTCTTTTCTATCTTTCTTTTTTCTTTTCTTTTTTTTTTTTTTTTTTTTTGAGACAGGGTTTCTCTGTGTAGCCCTGTCTGTCCTGGAGCTCACTCTGTAGACCAGGCTGGCCTCGAACTCAGAAATCCGCCCACCTCTGCCTCCCAAGTGCCAGGATTAAAGGCATGTGCCACCACTGCCTGGCTCACAATTTAATTTTTAAGTTAATAGAATAAAAGGTGGCCTCTTAATTGCTAATTTCAAATGAGAACATTTTGATAAGTTATATAGTCACTTTTTTATATAAGGATTATTTCCCATGGATACAAATGAAGTCCACTGGAAAGATAGAAAGATGGAGAAAAGATATGTGTGTATTGGTATATTAGTAGACTAAATATTTAGTCTATACATATACATATATATCTATACAATATACTTTATATATAATATCAAAATATTATATATATAATGCATATTTATAGAATACATGTTGAGATATGTGTCCATTCACAGGAGAAAAAGTAGATGAATGAAGATTATTTTACAAAATAGAAAGTTAGAGTTAGAAAAGACATTGTGAAGTGTTCAAAGACAGCACTGATAAACATTGAAAAAATATGAAAATTTTATGTGAAAATAAATATTATATAATTTTAACAAATATAAACCATAATGTCACTGTGTAATTAAATTATGTTTAATAGGTATATAATTCTGTGTAAAACAAAATTTGGAAAGAGAAAAATCTCAATATATTCTGTATTCTTGGGCTGTATACTATTCTAGTCAAAATAAATACTGATTTGCAAATGGAAAGCATGACACAGCTCTTAGAAATATTAATTTAGATAAAATGTTTTATTTGACTTTTTGGCAATATAAAGCATTATCCATGTCTTTGTGTTTTAAATCAATCACCACTCAAGCTAACAGGAAACTAACTCTTGTGAGATATTTGGTAAAGAATAGAGAAACATCCCATTTAAGGGCCATCAGAAAAAATTGTCTAACTTAAAAAGGTTTTGTTACAGAGTGTGCATTGCTTTGAATCTCTTATTGTTCGTGTTCCTACATTCTCATCAGAACTGATGATTAAAGTTCTACCCACTGGTCAGGTCCCCACAATTATCCCATTGTGGTGATGCTCGACTGGTGGCGCCCTGCTATGGCCAGACATCAAGTCATTAGGAAGCTGCAAGGGATGATGAAGGGGGTTATTTTAATTCCCTTTCAGCCCTTCTCAGGAGTGCCTCTTTAGTTCACAGAGCTGTGGGGACTTGCTTTCAAACTAACAAGCAATATTATAAATGGAGGCTGATTATCGTGATTGCAGACAATCTAAAGCACTTGAGGGCCAAGGATTCACACTCCTCAATATGGGCTGTTTTATGTTTATCACCTAAAAATAGAGAGAGTGCAAACAGTAAAGACAATGCAGTGAACATGGAGGGAGGGGAGTCAGTTCAAGGGTAGCTCAGTGCATGGAAAGAAGGAACAGAAGCAGAAGTGCCAGCTTGGCCATCTTGTGAGGATACACTATATTCCTACCCATTTTCTTGTTCCGCAGCATAGTGGCCCAGCTCTGTACCAGGAAGAGGCTGGACAGGCGGAGGAGGTAGAGGGACATTAGCCCAAGTGGATCCGTTGTTTTTCTGCGCTTTTGAAGAATTTTTAGTTTTCTTCTTTTTTCCACCTTTCCCACCTAAAAATAACCAACACATGTATTCAGAGAGGTTGCCTATCCAAAGAAACAGAGTATATCAAAGTATATCAGAATGTACCAATGTTTTCAAAACACCAGGATCAGTATGTCAGATGTGCTAAAAGCTATAAACAAGGAAATCACACTCTCTGAAAAAAAAAAAAAAAAAAAAAAAAAAAAAAAACATTGTTTCCTTTTTCAGGAATTCCACCAGTGGCCTTGCATCTCTCCCAGTGCATTCTCCACAGACCCGAGTAAGCCACAAAACATGGCTGCTGACTCAAGAGCACATTTATTGATTTATTCACGTCTGCTGCTTCCATGTTTCCATTGTTCGACAAAATAATGGTCCGCAGCAAATTCTTTTAAATGTCAGATTTTACTGCAATTATAATGCTCTTTTACATAATCTCTCTCAGTGGAGAACACAGTGTCTAAGGATACAGGCTAAATCGTTCCATTAGAATTTATTCAATCTAATTAATCCAGAGGAGTAACGTTCTTCTTTCCAAAGTCATGGGAAAAAAACAAAACAAAACAAAACAAAACAACAACAACAAAAACCCATCAATCAACTGTAGGCTAGAAAGTATCTGTGTATGTTTCATCAAGATAACATTTCCTAGACTTTTTGTCTAATGAGTAGCACCGTTAATTATATATATCATGTTAGGAGTTCTCAGCCATTTTAAATTTAGCATTTCATAAATTCCAAAACAAAGGAAATTTCTTGGAAATAGAGTAATTAGGCTTGGTACTATGTATAATACTAATGAATTCATGCATTGACAGGAGCAGAAAAGAAGCCAGCAGTGTATGAATCATATCTGAGGTTACATGGAAACTCATGGAACTTAGTAAACTGTGGAACCACGATATCATCTGAACTATTATACATCTTATCCTTCTAAAATTAAGTAAATAAAACTTCATTAACAAGGCGGGGGACAATGTAGATATAAAGATGAATATTCCTTGAACAAGAAGCAAAAGATATTTAAGGGTACCTAAGCAGGTTACAAAAATTTCTATTTTTTTCAATTTCTATTTGTTTAGTTTCTATTTTATTTCAATTTTTTTGGAGAGAAGAGTTGGAAGAGGACAGTGATGACTGACTTTCCATACTTAATATTCTACATGCAATTTTAATCCTAAAGATAACTCAGAGAAATAGGAATGCCTATTGTCTGTGTATGGTAATTAAGATGACAACTACTTACTGACCTATGAAGTAATAAATTAGCCCTCAGGTCCAGAAAACAAACTCTTACCCACACAAACTTAGTGTAAAAGGTGACTGCTCTCTTTCCCTGTGGTTACCTTTTTTTTCTATCAAGGAATAGACCCTTTGCATTTCATCTTTATTAAGGACAAAGTTTTGAGTGTAAGAAATGAGGCGATCTAGTCATGCAGATTTCACGAGAAACCCATCTATTTCTTTCCCTATCTATTACTCATCTGAGTTAGCAAAATAAATTATATAGAATAATAATAATATATTGAAGCCCAGCAACAGATCACACTGTTATACTAGACATTCACACTACTGAAGAGTATGTACATTCTATATGCTATGCGTATTCACACTCAAATCCATTAGCACATCACAGTACATAGTATTTCTACTTTCTCTTTTAGTTTCTTGATAGAAACAGAGCAGTCACCTTCTACCCTAAGCTTGATTAGGTCAGAGCTTGATTTCTGGACTTGAGGGCTAATTTATTACTTCATAGGTCAGTCAGTAATTGTCTCTTAATTTTCATACAAAGACAATAGATATTCCTATTTCCCTGAGCTATCTTTGGGATTACAATTGCATGTAAAATATTAAGTATGGAAAGCCAGTCATCACTGTTCTCTTCCAACTCTTCTCTCATATAGAAAAAAAAATCCAACTTTTACCCACTTAAACAGTCCTCTCTCCTCCAACTTTTCAGTGAGTATGTGGTAAACAGTCTACATTTCTAAATAAAGCAAAACATTTACTGCTGAATAGATCTGTATTGTTTCTTTCTGAAACGATTCTTTGAATGTTTAAGCCTCCCGCATCATCAACAAAGACCAAGTACTACATCGTTTTTGCAAAAAAAAAAAAAAAAAGAATTGAAATTTAATATTTCGAAAGGAATAGCTTGAGCAATCCAGCTTTCCTTGCCATCCCACAACCTGTGCTTTGCCCTTTGGACCGTGTTCATCAATCCCCACAGCCTTTTTGAATGGACACCAAGAGAGCTGAGTGATGAAAGTCTGGAAGACTTTTATGTGTTCATGATAACGGTGAGATACTACTGTTCTCCTCAGATGCTCCAGAGTCAACGCTCACATCCCATCATCAGAGAGAAATCTGCATTCACCAGGCAGCAGCTTGCCAAGAGCCAGCTGTTGTGCAGTGTCCCACACTACAACTAATGCAACTGTCCTTCAGGCCTTTTGTAAGTCCATGCTGAAATTCTTATTAAAATTCAAGAAAGCAATTCTCCACCCACTATAGGAAACAACAGGCTTTAAAATGTGGTTTGGAAACAGTGGATTCTTAGAGGGAATTTTTGACTCGATCTAGTAGTTAAATTCTATTTCTGAGATCTGAATCTTTGGTGAAAGGAACTACCAGTTACTGCTGCAATCTGCAATTTAAAGTTCAACCATTCTAAATGGGAGTTTCCTACACAATGTCTCTGATGCTTTGACAAAATATTTGACGCATCATCAAGTCAAAATGTAAGTATTTAGTTGTTTTATAGCTAACAAATGAATACTATTAAAAACTATAAAAACAATTTATTTTAAAATTAAATGCATGAGGTAGGGGCTGTGAATAGTCGAACAATTGCCAACCGTGTATGAGGTCATGATTTTGATCTCATAACTACCAAAAAATATATTGTATGTATAATTATAATATATTACATCGAATGTATACCTATTTCAAAAGTTGGTACATTAAAAGAAGATTCAGTAATTTTCATGTGTATATAATATATATGTGTGATTATTATTTTAGTGATATTTTAAAAATATGTTTTTATTTTTAATAAACTGACTTGTAACTGAGGTTTTAGAACTTCTAAAAGGAATATACTNTAATATATTTTAAAGAATGAAATGTATTAACTCAAATAAGTCAGAAATAAAAGTTTTTTTTAATCTGAGTTTAAAACCATATTATCAATGTACACAGATAATTTACAAATGCTAAAATATGATACTCAATGCTAGCCATACAGTAGTTTAATCTTACCTCCTTATGAAATAAAACAGACACAGTAAACTCCATTGTGGTTTAAACTGAACAGTATATTAAAAAGGGGATAGTCATTTAAATCTTAGCTCCTAAAAATTCTATAAGTAATTTTGCATTCAAGTGTAGATAAAGTATTTATTATAACTCCTAGATCTATACATAAATGTCACCTAGGATATTACTAGGCTCAAGAAGCACTGCTGTGATCATGTTCTGCTTAGAATTGTTAAAAAATAACGTTTAAAACCTGGTGACAATTGATCTATACCATGTGTTTGCTGGCTTGCATATCTATAGACTCCATGGCTTATGGTATGCAGCCTTCTTTATATACCTCTTTTGATAGTTACATATATTTAATGAAGTAAAAGGGAAGCTTCAGGAAAATTACTTTTTAATTATACAGAACAATTGTGGGAGTAATTATACACAAATGACAGCACAAATGACATATAAGGTCATTGCTAAAGTTCTCCTATATTACTCAGCCCCTTTAAATTCATAACAGATGTTTAAATTTTTTTGTATTCTATAATGTATCTAATCCTACCAATAAGCAAAAAGAGCAATGCCTCATTTTGGAGGGAAAAGAGGGCATTAACATTTGAGGCTAAGAGGATTCTATCTCCTGAGGAAATGTAATTTAGTAAATGTAATCCTGGTAGTGTTGAAAGTTAACTCTTTGTGGTCTTAAAACCTCTACCAATCAATAACAATGTAGTCTTTTACTACTTATACTTTTTTAAAAAAGAATCTGTATAGATGGTATATCACTCATCTGAAGAGAAAGCAAGTTGTGTGACATGATCAATTAGAAATGGACAGCTTATACCGATAGTCATAAGGTGTGAATATACTGGCAAGTGAAAGTGTGTCTACCACAAATGCTTTCATGTTCGAGGCAAGATTAGTCATGGTAGAACATTGTCAATGGTGCATATTAGGATAGATATGCATTCACTCTAACAAATTACATATATAGCTGTGTTCTCTCATTATGCCTGCAGCATAGTTAGATCAGCTCAATTCTTTCAAGCACATGTTGAAATTTACAATATAAAATTACACAGACACATAAAATATTATATGTATGGCTTTTAGATTAATGTTAATAATTATCCATATTTATTGTTGATACTTATCACTGTATCATGTGGCTTGAAAGAAAATAAGCCTCTCATGTGATACTTTAGAAAAAAACTAAACAAAACTGTGACATTTGCATTGTCCAAACATTAGTATAATAATGCTCTAAAATATTGTCATTTCTATCATGTATTTTCTAAAATCAGTGATCTAGAAGTAAATACCTGTATGATCTTTATATTACAAAGTTGCCTTGACTTATAAATAGGGCTCATGTCATACAAAATGTGTCTGTTCTTCATTGAGTGGTCTTGAGGAAGTTCAGTTTATTTTTTTTTTCATGTTATCCCTGTATAGTTAGCAAAAGAGTGATAGCAATATTCTCCCTCCTCCGCCTCCCCCCAACCGAAGTATAACTTCACTTCGATCAAAGACTGCCATTTGATAGATAAATGCGTGGTACTGGGTTGTGATTCAATATTTCTTCAATGCTAGCTAGGAACACAGGTCATATGCTCTTGACAAACAAATATTTCTCCTTACTGTGATCAAACCAACCTGAGAGACTGCCACTCCTTTCTGAGCTGTTGTGAGAGCTGGTGGTGCTGAAATCCTGTGACTGGTTGTGTGGCATTCTATTAGACAATCCCTCAGCCAATCGGTAGTCAGGGATGTAAAGTAAGGCTAAGGGTTAAAGGGCAGAGGTCATAGTGGCATCATGTGATTAGTTCACAGCACAAGCCCATGCAGAACATGCAGTTAGCAACTCAGAAGCAGATGTTGTGGGACAGCAGAAGAATGTTTGATCTGTCCTTTCCTAATGGAAGTAGAGATGGATTGCTAGTTATATTGAAAAAAAAAATGCTAAAAGAATGAAACCATCGGTGTTGGTGTGTGATGGTGGATTCAGCAGTGGTGGGGTCAGTGGGAGTGATCACTTAAAGGTGTTGGATACATACATGCCATTATTTTACTTTATGTAGTAAGCCTTGTAATGGATCACTAAGCTGAACACTAAGCGATAAATACAAATTTCTATCTCATGCATAAATGAAGTGAAAGATAATTTCTCAAGACACGAGGAGTGACTCACCATTGTTCCCCTTGTTCTGATCAGGTAGGGAATAACCAAATCCCATGAGGTCTGTCTTTTGTTGAACGGAACTTTTCCACTGTGGATCAGGAAGATCAACTGCCAGTTCGTGGATGCTGTTGGAATGCAGGATCTGGGTAGTGGCATATGGGGTGGCCTGTGTTATTTGGCTGGAACTGTTGTAAGTGGTTTTGGTAGTGAAGTCAATACTACTATAAATGGCTCCATCTGAGAGCATGGTCGCTGTTTTATCCCCTTGGCCTGGAACTGGAGGCAGCACATCTGCGAGGAACATAGGGAAATGGAACTATTTAATGATGCACAGGAACCCAAAACTATCAGGACTGAAGATGAAAAATAAATGTGTCACGCTGCCCGTCTGCATTGCAGCAGAGATGGGCTTCATGAGCCAATGAAGGGGAGATGATATACAACCATTGTCAGACCATCAACCCCAGTGACAGGCAGGCTCGACACACGTCCTTCATGTCTCACTGCTTACTATGTCCCTTTCTGATTTTCTCTTAGGATGAATTGAAAATCTGAGATGTTTCACAACTGAAAAACATTCTTGGTTACTAACTTGGTTTTAAAAGCAAAGAAACAGCTAGCATTTTACAGAAGGTTTGCTAAAAGGAAATCTACAAATTATCGATGGAAACCTTTCTTTCCACGTAAGTGCAAAAGGCACAAAACACAACCATGGTACAGTTACAATAAAAATGGTCCAAAATTACACTTTCTTCACTATGCAATAGCATCTCTCCTGAAGTTTTAACTTGCAATTTATCTTGCTTGATTTCACAGTGTTGAAAATGGAGAATAACTAATAGAAAATGAACTTCTTTTTTCGTGAACAACAGAGGAAAAATTTCAGGACTAAGTTCTTTTTCACAATACAGAGAACATAACTTTAAGGGAAAAAAAAAAAAAGAGTAATCTTGGTGATCAGAGAGTTTAATGTCTGCTACTAGCCCTGAGAGTCAGATAATTATACTTTTACATTGTACAACAACAAAAGTAAAATTAAACTTTAGAGATAACAATATCAATCAGCTCATTTTTCACTTGGGGGTGTGGACTATCTTTATATGATGGTTTATAATTCAGATCTGCCACTTCTCTCCTGAGTTTGTTTTCTTCTTTCAAAAAATTAGAGAATTGCTGAATTGGCTAACACTGGTTTTAGTTGTTTAGAATTAATATCAATCTGATTATAATGTCCCCTGATAACACACAGTCTACAAACCTTACACTCTAACTTGATGACCTCACACCAACTCGTTTGTTCATTCTACAAAAAATTTCACGTCTTAAAAGTCAGACTTAGGCTGGGCGGGGGAGGCAGAGGCAGGCGGATTTCTGAGTTCGAGGCCAGCCTGGTCTACAAAGTGAGTTCCAGGACAGCCAGGGCTATACAGAGAAACCCTGTCTCGGAAAACAAAAACAAAAACAAAAACAAAAAACAAAGCAAAACAAAAAGTCAGACTTGATGATTCTCAATGGTACATGAAATAAAGATTCATATATGATTATTTTTGCTTTTGTAACTTACTATAGTTAGAGAATTTTTCTTCATAACAGAAAAATTACAATCTATTTTGACGCAAAAAACCTTGAGTTTAGAAAGGTTCTGAGATTAGAACTCCAATATGTTTACAGTGAAGTGAATTTACTTTACCAAAGTAAAGATCTTAAATGAAGACCAATGTGTTCATTAATTATAGCCAACATTATAACATTTCACTGCATTTTATAAGCAAGTAAACTTTATTTTTCAGATTTTAGAATTGTACACTTTCTTATCCTTCTAGTTTTTAGCTATAAACTAATTAATATTTCCATACTTTTACTCTTAGAAATCTTTATGATTGGTAATATTAGTGGAAATATTTGGACCAATGAATTTTCAGACTTGTTTTTCTGCTTTCTCAATACTGCCATCCATTTATGAGCCTCAGTTGTAGACTGTCTCATGCACATGTGCCAAGTCTCCAATATCTTAAACTTAAACATCTCTAAAGTTTTAGACTTAGATTATAGGACAGTTTATTTGTAGACTCTTGAAACATTGTTTGGTGTCCAGATGATTAAAAAAAGGAAACAACTATTAACAAACATAACTGTATGTAACATTACTCTGTAACCACATCGACTTGAACATAGGACCTCTCTCTCTCTGATAGGTTAAATTATAGTCAACCTACAAGTGAAAGTGCATCTATACCGACTTTTTTTGGAGCTGCATCCTCTCTTCAAATATTATTTGATCACAATCATATTTTTAATAATAAGTAGAATTATACCCTAATTTTAAAGTATTAGAATATTACTCATGAATATTTGTATGTGGAAGTGAGTCTAATGCTATCAGATGGTTTGCAACTGTATGCCAGTCATTCTGCTAATGGGCTGCATCTGGATGGACATCACTATAGTGACTTAGCACTTGCCATTTTTTGATTTCTCCCAGTTTCCAAGAACTCCTCCTTAGTGCCTTGTTCTGCAAGGCTCTTGTTGATATAGTGTTTTGAAGTCTGTGAATTAAAGAACGTTTGCCCTGCAGTTTGCATTTATAATGCAACATAGAAAATCTTGGTTGTACTTTTATTTATAAATTTATACAGATTTTTGTCTCGTCATTTGTGTGAACAAATCCGTTCTTCACTGAGTCTTTAGTTACTTGTAGAAATATTCCCTTGGATTTTATGACTTTGTATCCATCATGTCCCATCCAGGGCTGGGAAGTAAGAAAACACTTGTTAATAAAATGGTCAAGGAAACTTGCAATTTTGTCTACATAAAAGACAGAAATATTTGCTAGCAGGATAGTCTATTATTTGAATTATCCTCTCCTTTATATTTAAATATGTATTAGAATCCCAATATTAAGGAGAAATGTTAGTGTCTCTTGTAATTCTTGTATATGCCTATGATTATATTGACATATATCCCATGTCATAGTCAACTTGGAGAAAATGGCATAGTGTAGATGTTGTGGTATATCTCCTCCAAAATATGCCCCAGCAATGAAAACACAACACAATTAATATGAATACATGCTGTGTGCCTAGATTGGGCAGATCTACTGCTACACTACCATCTTCCACGTCTATGAGACCCCTTAGAACTTGGAGTTTCTCCAGGCCATGTGCTTCTGCTCTGCTTTTCTTCTTCCTCCTCTCTGTCTTCTTCTTCCAATTTTTTCTTCTTCTCTCTCCTACCTTCTGCTCCACCTTCCCTTTTTATCTGCCCATTCATCAGATCAGCTCTCCTTTATTTTACAAATTAAGGTGGGAAGCATGTTTACATGAAATCACCTGAGTGCTGACTCTTTCCTTGTTTGCATCTATTCACAGGAGAATGGAATTAGCATCAAATATAATTAGCTCTAAGGCTATCCACAACAAGTAGATAAAACATTCAAGGCTTTATAATTAGATCTTACCTTTTTTCACCATCCACATATAAACTTATTATTTTGAACAAATTTGATTTTCTTAACACTAAAACTACAAATATTATAATCTATTTTTATAACTTTGTAAGAGACCAATTATTAAGCATGAAAAATAGCATATGTTGGTTTTCCTACATACATTGTAAATACTTAAAAAGACTAACACCCTGAAAAGAATACAGAAAAAACTACCAACTTTTTTTTTTCACCTCAATGTGTACTTCTGATACATTTCTCGTCTCAAAACTGAGATGGTCATAAGAAAAAAAAATTCACAAATCTGCACGTTTACACTTTGGTTAAATTGGAATAAGATATCTAAAAGTTAATGTAGCTTACCTAACAAACTCAGAATATTCTTTATGTGTGTATTTATTGAACATAGAATGTTGCGGTGCTTGGATACAAACACAAGCAAAAAAGGGAGCTATTCTTGGATGGGTCTTGGAAACTGAATAATTTTTACAACAATAGTTTTTTGTGGAACAGCAGAGAGGACATAGTGGGGAGAAGATATTTGGATGTGTTTAGGTACAGATATTTCCCATGTAGCTTACATAGAGTTCAAAGCTGACCAGTCAATCATACAGCTTCTTAGCTTCCTTTCCATTGTCAATTGTAACCTGCTGGTGCCTATTATCATGCTGATCACATTTTATGCTTTATCCCACATCCTTCCTATATTGATCTCACTAAACAGAGATGGAGCAAATGTCTAGATCTTGATACTCATCCATTCAATTTTCCTTGTAGTTATTTTATATACCTTTATTCGAAGAAAACATATTTTGGGGAAAGTAACAGCTGTTTGCGTTAGAACATTTTTACAGTAAAATTAAACCCATAGAGATAATAGTAGTATGGAAACTTATTAGCAACTCCATATAGCAGGAAGTATCAGCAGCTCCTCTGTGTGATCACCCCTTTCATTTGCAATATCACTCATTAACCACAGAGCTTCAGAAGTCTTGTTCTGAATAAGTCTTATTCACTTAGCTATCTATTCTTCATAGGTATAATATGTGGCAGAAATCAAATTAAACTTATATTCTCCATGAAGAGGTACTTGATAAAGCATACTGTCTAAGATTAAGTAAGCCAAACATGTAGAAAAACACTGAAATTCCTAATTTCTAGTTTTAGTGATGATGTGTTAATATTTGAAAAGTGAGGACTTGGACAAGATTGTTCTTCTCAGTTATTAATGATTTCCTTAAGACGTTAATTTTACTTAAATTAATATACAGCCAAGTAGACAAGTTGTCTACTTAAGTAGCTAGCAAATTATATTACTGTGGCTATATATCTTTATTGCCTTAATTACAAAAGAAGATACTCCTTAAAATAAATTTTAATTATATAATTATGTGCATGTGTGCGCACGCACAGGTGTGTGTGTGTGTGTNTGTGTGTGTGTGTGTGTGTGTGTGTGTGTGTGTGTGTAAGCATCTGTGAGTGCAGGTGTAGGTCCAGGAAAGGATGCTGGATCCCCTGGAGTTGGAGTCATTTAAAGCTGATTAATATGACACTGGTAACCATGCTTTGGTTTTCTGATGATTACATCCTCTTTGACACTAAGCCACACACCCAGTCCCACAGGTAAATTTAAATTTCCTTTTGCTCCCTGGGGCCCACAAAGTTGGAGAAGAGAACTGAGATCTGCAAACTTCCTTCTAGCTTTCCCTTGTATGTATGTGATTGTATATTTGTTGACCTACAAACAAAACAAAAATGTGATAGTAATGTTTAGAAGAGGAATAAAATGAAATAAAGATTCCAGAACACCAAACTTAAAGTAGACATCCAGATGACATACAATATTATTTTGAAGTACACAACTTACCTCCACGCCCAAAATTTCCAATTTCATTTGGGCCACTATTGCTATTGTTCACTGGCAAACTCGTGGCTGGCCACGAATCAGCAAGCCATGGGTAATTGGGATCGCCAGCATTTAGAAGACCTGGACGGCTGAAACAGAAATGAAATGAAGATTAGCTTGTGTGGCTCCGTGAGAGATTTTTGACATCATCCTTACAGGCTAAAAAGGGTAAGGAGATATAAGATTTTAATTGACTTCAAATTAAATTGCAAGTGCTCTTAAGAACTAAATAACTTTAGTAGTTCATTAAAGCTATACATAGATCTTCTCTGTCAGTGGAACTAAAGAGGCTTTGCCTGAGACTCTGCCCACATAAAAAGTTAATCAATTGTCCATCCTGGAATTGGTGGCGAATAGGAAGTAGAGTAGAATCTTGAGACCAGATTTTCTGGTAAGATGGCATCTTGAGGGACCAGTTCTTCTGAGTAGTACGTCCATACCTGCCATTCCCAGAGAACTGACTCTGTTTTCGCTAGACTGTCTTCCTTACTCAGAACCCTCATATTAGATTGGAGGTGGATAGATTGAGGAAAATTAATGAACATTTCTTATACTTTTCTACCCATAGCACATTTCCATATTTCCCTCACTGAAAAATAAAAAGGCTTGTTAAGGATTTTTTTTTTAAGGCAGTAAAAGATCCAGTTATGAGACTGAACATGTTAGCATGGTCTATGAAGAAAACTTCTTTCCTATCACATTTAATGAGGAGTTTTATTATTTAACGTAGAGATGGGATTCTGATTCCTTTCCAGAATATTAGCATATTTACAAAGAAACAGATCATCTATAATTGTTGTACTTTTTTGATAGACCCCTTCTGGTATAATCCCTAAGAGAAACATGTGTTTCTATGGAAACAGCAATAAGAAGATTCAATTGCTTCTTGCTATATCCGCTAGCTCTCATTAGACTTAATCTCTTTTTGCTAAAATATTGATTAAATGGGAGATTGGAAGTTATTACCAGAGCCTAATTACAATCTCCATATTGGCAAAGGGAAAATAGATGAGGATATATGTGTTTGTTATCAACTTTTATCAATTTCAATTGAGTATCCGAAGTTGTGGAATCCAGTTCTATCAATCTACAGCCTATTCATCATCCATGAATCATTTACTTTGTGATCGATTATGTGTAATTGTTCACTCACAGCAATTTAGTGAGAGCCAATAAGGAGTCTTAAACAACAGCAACTTCATTTGCTAATGTCTAATTAATGCAATAAACATCCTGCTAACAAATGAACACATTCCTTGTGATATTTACTACTAATTTCTTCAGGGGCATCTGGGAGATATGAAACATCTGGACTTGATTCCTCTAAAGTGCACAACAGATAGACCATTAAACCTTGTGGTAAGCCATTTAATTCCTCCTAGAATTCTCAGACTTATAAGTGATCGTTTATTACAATAATAGCTTCTCACTACAGAATTTCCCCAGTACTGATTAAAAATAATAATAAAAAGAAACTCCTTAGCATACCTCCCGTTGCTCATTAGTCCTCCATCTCCTCTTTGAAATGTTACTATAATAAAAGAAAGACATATACACGTAGTTAGTATTAATCACCACAAATAACAGCTACCTATTGGGCCTCAGTTTAGAGATGAAGACTGGGATTTACAACACAGTATAATTAATGGAATTATATAGGTAACAGCAAGCCATGGCTTGGCTCAGGACAAAGTCATCACTTGCTCCTGATTTAATAGACTTTTTCAAGTTTCTTTAAACAAAATGAACAGCCAGAGCAGCAATTTATATTTAGATGTGAAAACTGTAAGAAGTGGTGTATATGCAGTCTTACTAGAAGGGTGTTATACCATTACTGTAGAATTTAAGAATTTATTGATAACAAGAAGATATCTTATTTGAAGGAACAGTACAAAATTATACCTTGAAGAGAACTAGCATTGTTCTACTTGGTAAATATAGTTCCAATAAAAATACAAAAACTATTGATTACACATATCACCCCATCACAGATAATTTTAGGCATACCTACAAGCATTATGTATTGAATGGCTCTAATTACAGTAGACATAAAGTGTTATTAATATAGAAGAGTATTCTCATGACAATGTAGTTTGTGAATAGTTGATACTGAACGAGTTCCAGTTATGTGTTAATATCTTGAGTTTTTTTTTATGATGCTAAGTAGATTATTAAAAATCAAAGTACCAAGGAACATCTAGGAGAATCATTGTCACTATTGTCATGATTCTTTTTCCTTCCAATTAATGGTTACCACTTCACAAGCCAGGAACATGAAAGCAGCACAAAGCACTGACCAAAGGATTCTAATATCAGTTCAGCCCCATAATCCCCTTTACACAATCTTTTAGGTTAGACGTATCTGAGCTTCACTGTGATTGCTACTTAAGGGATATCATATTCCCTGAAGCAGCTAGAAGCACCTAAGGCTGAGTGTACTCAATGACATCTACTCTTCCTGTAACAAGAGCGAATAGGCAAGCACAGTGGAGTTACCTGGACATGGAGTTTCAAGTTTATTTGTAACAAGTTTTGTCACTAAATTATCAAACTAGATTTTTTTTTATGTAAAACATATTTGCTATTTGAAAGTCTCTAGAAGGAAGAGTTGTTAGGATCTTGCAATTTGGACCCAAATCTTTACAGATCAGCTAAAGTGATCACGGAATGATGGGAGAAGAGGGAACACATAGTCTGGTCTTCAGAGGATTCCAATGACATGGTCTATGATTTGTTTGGTGACAAATGTGAAAATAATTTATTGTTTAGAGAATTTGCTCATTTTAAATAGGATATGTTTTCACAATGTACAGACAGTTTATAATTTGAAAGTTTTCTATTACTCATCATTTGCTCGAGCTTCAGATAGGATGTCAGACACTCTTGAATTTTTTTCAAAGTCCTAGTATTGCGCAGCAATACTTTTCTGGATGGTCATCAAGTCGATAATATTTGCTACAATGCCATCTTTGGGAAATAATACCTTAATTCCAAGGGTCTATCATACTTAAAGATGGACATGTGGCTCCAAAAATGTCTTGTAGGGTCCCCACATATACTGCCATTTAAGATTTTTAAGAAGGCTCTCAAATGTGCTATGAGACAATTACATCTGTCTATAACTACTTACAGACAGTTCTTCTAAGAAAATGATACTGATTATCACTCCACTTAGGGGCTTAAGATTTGCTATCAGCAGTGCAACTCTACCATATTGTGCCCATTTGATAATTAAATGTTAACATAAATTTATTAAGCAGTGATAGTGCATATATTAGCTAAACACCTAAGCAGCACACACATACCTATGTGAACACACACATGCACTGACACAAACTGCAGCTCAGTACAGCTCACTGCCAGCCCCTCATATCATGTGTCTTACTAGCTATGTAGTTTACAACAGAGTACTAAGGGTTAAAGTGGAGGTAAGATGATGCTGTATCATTGTGAGTATGCCAGAAGGCAGTGTCTGGTGAACTGCACTTCTGAAAATCATGATAAGTGCTGCTTAAAGGATATACCAGAAGATACATAGTTGTGCTTAATGAAGAGGTTCTTCCTTCCCATCCAAACTTTGTGAAAATGAGAGAAATAAATATACAATAAAAAGGGATAAATAGACCAAAGACACTAAAATTAGTCAATTATAAATTTTCCATAAAATACGAATAATTATGATTTAATATCCAAAACCTAAACAGAAAGACAGCATTCTTTATAGTTAATATTCAGTTATTGAATGCTAATATGCTTTATTTTTACTACTTGGGAACTAAACATAAGTATGAAGGATTTTGTTTTTAAAGTGATTCATACTCTATGTTCAAACAAATTCATTTTCTCTTTGTATCTCAATCATCATTCAAAATCTTATTAAAATGACTCTAGACATAGCAGGCTGCCAAAGATTCAATGAAGACATTCACCTCTATTTTTGTATAAAAATTACAAAAAAACATTTTAGGACATTTTGTAATTATTTATGTAACTTAAAATGACGCTACACAATTTGGTAGACATGAGACTTCTATTTTGTATCTTTCTGTCACACACACACACACACACACACACACACACATACACACCTCTGTTATCACACTAGCATTAACTATTTGCTTTTTGAGGGAGTGGGTATCCTTATGTAACCCTGGTTAGCTTCCACATTGTATAGAACTGTCTGTAGAACAGTCTGGTCCCTGCTCCAACATCAGCCTGCCTCTTCCTCCAGAGTGATGGTATTAGGTATTTATCCTTAGCGGATTTTTTTAAAAATGAGGGTGGAAAGTGGACAATTTCTTTCTTTCTGACCAGGTGCTCCAATTTGCGAATAGAACAAATCCAACAACAGAATAAAAGCAAATGACAAATTATGAACAAATGAGAATCTTTACAGTGGAAATTGTATATGATCTTTCAGTAGCATTTTTTGAGAAATCATGCAGAGAGAATAAAAGAAAAATTATGCCATAGAAAATAGAGAGCTGCTTTGAGGCAGTTCTCATTTCAAAGAAATGTTTGCTATGTTGTGGAACGAGCCTGGATCGGCAAGGAGGGTTCCTGGCAAACTCCGAGCCACTGTTTCTTTAAGCATGGACCAGTCACTTTGTGTTTATCAGAGATAAATTTGAAAGGACCTTGACTGAGAATCAGGAGTTTCTGCTAGCATCTCAACATAGAAACTTCCAGGAAGCAACCGAGAGGAACTTCAGACATGAACATCTAAAATATTTTAAAATTGCATTAAATATTCCAACTTTTTTTTTTTTTAATGTAAAAGTCAGGAGGAAAAGAGATTTTCCACGTCTGTGTCATATGTAGAGAAATTCTATACTTCTAATGTCACAAGGCAGAATGAATCCTCCTGCCACGCCTGCTAGAACTGGGGGATGAGGAAGGAAATGTAACTGTGAAGTAAATTGACATTTTCAAGCAAAGAAGCTTCTAGAGAGCCTATCTCTACTGGGTCACATTTTCCTCCTCCAAATTGAAACTTTAATGCTGTAGCCAAGCCTTCTTCCCCTTCATGATGATACGAATGTATTAATCCTTTTTAATAAGCATTAACCAAGCCTAGTAATCAGACTCTTAAAAACTCCATCAAGACATTGAGCTGCCTTTGCATAGGTCTGTCAAATAATTTCTATTTTACCAACAGTTCTAAAATCCATGCATAGAGTATTTACTGTTATGTCCTCAATCATGTCAATTGTTGATGTGTATGAAGCTTTCATAAATATGGACCTTATAAATAATATTCACAAAATATAACATACCTCTTTAAAAGTGCACAGAGGCTATCTTTCATTAAAAATTGATTACTCTAATAATTATAAATTTAAAGAAAAGTTGGGGCTGGAAAGATTGCTCAGTGGTTAAGAGCACTGGTTTTTCTTCCATCAGTAAGCAGAGTAATACATGTAAATATAATATATAATATATTTAAATTTACTTTTCAAAATTTAAGTGCTCACTACTTTGGCTATAAAAACTATTATAATTGTGTTTGTATTGTCCACTTTGTATTAAAAGCTCATTTAATATTTTCTTTATAAATCTCTCTTCAAATCTCTTTCACTTCCTAGCATCTGAAGTTGTGAATTCTTCCCGTAATCAGGATCCTCTGACTCAGGGACCAGGAGATTGCCTTCCTCTGTGAAAATGGACATAAATGTGACTACCTGCTCTAGAGACATGAAAAGCTACTGCACATATAAAATGAGATGCAATGACCTATTGAACAACAATTTTCATGTGTAGACTTATATTTCATGTAAATCCATGAGCAAACTGGTGCTGTGCATTTGTATTTGAGTGTTTAAGTATGAGAAGACAATAACTGGAAGGAAGAAAGACCAAAAAATGATGTTCAGTCTTGCCCTGAAAATCCTCTACTGTGCACAGCAGCAACATGCTTAGACCAGATTCTCCTTGAAGATGATTTGAATGTATTAGTTTGTATTTATTATTGGTATTTGCTTCTGAGATAAAGGTTTAGTCCACTAGCCCATTCTAGTAAATAAGATAAATTCACTGGTACCTAAAGAAAGTTATCAACACTAACAGAATTTTGCATTTGTTTGTTTTTTTCTCCTTTCAAATTTCATTAGTGCTACTTTTATAACAATAATAACAAGAACAATAATAAAAATAATAAACCAAGTTTTTGAGAAGATGTAATGAGATACAGTGAGGGTTTTGCCTATATACTGTGTGTGGATGGCATCCTGCCAGACTTTGTGTCTCACACTGCAAGCTATTTCTGTGCCTCCAGTAATTATTTCCTACTCTTTCTCTAGAGGCTATGGCTCCAGTCTCATACTTAGCAGAGGATGGCCTTGTCAGGCAACAATGGGAGGAGAGGCCCTTGGTCCTGTGAAGGCTTGGTGTCCCAGTGTAGGGGAATGGGAGAGGGAGGAGGCAGGAGTGGGTGGGTAAGTGTTTGAACACCCTCATAGAAGTAAGGAGAGAGGAAATAGGATAGGGGGTTTCTGGGAGGCGGGACCTGGGAAAGGGGGATAACATTTTAAATGTAAATAAAGAACTTATCCAAAAGAAAAAGAAAAGAGAAAAAGAAAAAAGAATAGACTCAGGACAAAGGTGTAGGGAAAAGTGATGCCTTAAACAGTCTACAGACCTGTTTCTTATCCATTTAGCTTCATGTCTATGATGCCTAAGAAAGAGATTATGTCAAACTATTAACTATATTTTAATTCAAATAAAAAACATAATTATGTTATATAATGATCTAAATATGCCTTTGAATTGACTTCATTTGTTGAAACTTATGTCTCCCATCATAAGTGAATTATTAGAGATTACACAAACCTAAAGCTGGGAGATTATAGCAACAGTACCATGTATTGATGATACAGTTGAAAGTTCAGAAATATCATCCCGATAATGAAATTACATTGCTCTAGTTTTATCTGACCATGTATTCATAATGGTAAAATAGTGAATTTCCAAGAGAATTTTTCATAAAAAAGAAGTATAAAAAAGACTAACACTGCGCATTTACTCTAGAGTTATTATGAGACCTGTTCAAAACATTAATTCATCACTATTCAGTGCTTTCAAAATGGATCAACCACTCATTCATGGAAGACATAGCTATAAACTGTTGAGAGTATGTGCATAACTCTCCACTCCTATTTAAAATCCCAAATTGTCTGGAGTCAGTAAAGACAAAAGTATAAAAAAAATCCAAAAACTTAGAAGATCTGATACTAGAAAAGAAAATATGCAGACACTATCACAAGCCAAATGGAAAAACGCTAGTTTCCAGGGATTTGGTAAATTTTCATTTTCTTCCCATCTATGAGAGAGCAGCAATTGTTAGAAGGCAAATGACAAGGATAACAGTCATCTATCCTCAGAGTCAGTCATCTATCAATTAAGTATTAAAGTTTTTGAAAGGCTTCTCTCAGCTTGGCCTTCTTCCAAATATCTGAAGGGCAAAGCACATTCTGAGTTAGCAGTCCTTCTGCAAGCTCCCGGACATCAATCACAATGAGTCATGACAGTACAAAATGGACAACTCTTGTCAAGCTCAAAGACTAACAGATATTTTCAAGTTAAGTGCATAGGTTTTGCAAAGGACTGCTGTGAGAGACAGGAAGAGATGTCTGTCTGATGTAATTGTCCTGAAAGTGGAAACTGCATGCCATGAGAGCTATTGTACTAATTGGGAGTGAGCAACTGAAGAAGGATAGTTCAAAGGCACCGTTCCGCAAGTGAATACATTAAGACTTTTCATTACGGTGACTTGCACACTCAATCTGCTACTATTATCACTAAGTCCATTGAAGGAAGAAGCCTCAAACTGTCCTTGAGTGAAAAATCAGGTCTACCTTATGTTTTGTGTGATTGATATGAACATATCTCAGAAAGACCCATTGCTTAGTGTCCGATGAAACAGATGGGGTGATAGACAATATCTGGAGGCATGAAGGAAAGGGCTGGGCTCTAAAACAGGCATTGAAATGCTATTGAAGAGTAAGTCTTTGCCCCCCCTACTTGTTACTGACTGCCCCTTTCAGGGAGAGATCTCTAATTGGCGCAGTGATTGAACACTTAGGTGACAAAGAATAAGGAAGCAAGCAGCTTTGACAGCTGCGAAGTGATAATGGGAAATTTTTAGTCAATGGCTATGATATGCTTTTTCAAGGCCCGATGAGTGACTAATACATAGTGTTTTCATATGCTATAGACAAATAAGAACCATGTTGTATTTAAGTCACTATATTTCATGTTGTAGCATAACAAGCAAGACAACCCAATGAGTGTTTTTTCCCCCATATTTTCCTGTTAGGACATTGTATTCAATTGTCTATTTCTAGCAATTTCAACAGAGAATTTATCATGTGTTAGAATAGTAAACCTAATGTCTCAAAATATTCCAGGTTCACAGGATAAAATTAAAACTTCTCCAGAGAAATTCTACAGATTATGTGTAACTGGGAGTTACTATCCTTTGACTGATGCTATGGGAATTAAAACTAACTGCTATCTAAATTGTAGTAGAGTATAGCTTCAATATTAACTCATCCTTTTAGCCACTGACAGTACTTTCTGTGTTTCTATCTCCCCCACTTCTAAACTCCCTCCCTCTCTTTCTGTACCAGGACCCAACCCATCTATCTATCTTTCTCTCTCATTTGTAGATGTTTCAATGTGCAACATCCAACATCCTTGAAGCTTTGTGGCATTGCACAAGAAGGAAAGTATTTTTGGAGATGCCTCAGATCATCTAGGGTCTCCTTCCTTTCATTTCTCCTGCAGCAATTTCTGCTTCCTTTCCTGTTCCTTTTTGCTTCCTTCTGTTTGAAAACCCTGCTTGCCCAACCTGAATTAGATACCAATGAAAGAGAGCAGTGAATCACTTCATTTACGCCTCATCAGTTTTATTAATTCTGGTGAGATTTTTTTTTTTTTTTGCTTGTTTGTCTTATTTCCATCTGGGACATTTCCCAGTGTAATCTGCATTGTGGCACACTGAAAGCTGATTTTCAAGTGTCTCCTTCTCTGAGAATTTTAATCACTCTCTTGTCTAAATACATGTCTCAGAAGATGTCTTTATAGCATGCAAGATCTCTGTGTGTGGTTTTGAAGAACTAGGAAACAGTTGAGCATTTTATCTGTGTCTACTCTAGCTGTGCTTCGCTGGCGATACAAGCAGAAAGATTGCCTATGGTCATAAAACTGTATGGTCAAGAGCAATGCACTGCGGCGTGCTGCCTATAATTGCATTTTACAGAGCGGGTTTTTTTTTTTTTTTTTTTTTTATAACAAGCCCAAATCATCCATTTGTTATTCCATTCCATTTCTTCCTCTCATCGCATTACATTCCAAAAGATAAGAGGTTTTATAGCTGAAAATAGTCTCTTACCAGCATAATTGCTGAGTCCCTTTCTCTTCTTTCTTCTCCAATACAACCAGATGCTAAAACCCATCAAAATTACCCAGCAGGCACCACCAATGCCAGCTATAAATGCCGGTTGCTTCACGACATCAGTGATTTGCTCAGTGATGCTGTTATTGTTTTCAGTAATGACAACTTCATTACGTCCCCCTACGGAAGGAACAATGGTGTCAGTAAACATTAAGGCAAATAATAGCAGGAATACAAACACGTTCTACCAAAGGCACAGACATGTCCTTTTAAAGCTTAGCTGGTATCTGTTTTATGCAGAGGTTGTCAGAATTACTGAGAAGAACACTTTTAAGTTTAAAAAGAACTACTGAATTATGTGAACGCCATTAGAAGGTTCTTCCTTCCTTCCTTTCTTCCTTCCTTCCTGCCTTCCTTTCTTTCATTCTTTCATTCTTTCTTTTTTCTTTCCTTTTGAGAACATTCTCTATTATTACTGTAAAATGCATTTGTTTTTAAATCAGTTTTGAAAGGGAGTCTTCCTTCTCTCAGAGACAGGTGTCAAGCCTTTAGCTATCTTGGGTTGTCTTAATTGAGCTTAGTTATAAAATGGGAGTATTGCTGGTAAATGGCAAGTGAAGCCATTCACTCTACAACTTCCCACGCATGGGAGATTTACAAATCAAAGTATGACCCAAGCCTCAAAATTGCAGAACTTGAGGTATTTTGCTAGAATGAGAACTCACTGTGATCTACCTAGGGTAAGAGGAGCACAGCTGAGTCACATTCAGCATATAGAGTTACTTTGAGAGTCTTTCCAGTGGTTTTCAGACTTGTTTGGCGAATTGCTTAAGATGGAAGATACTGTAGAGCTCAAGTAATTTCTTATCCACCCTACTTATATTTGCTTCTAAGAAAGAAAATAAAGACACATTCCTGAGCTCTCCTTGCCATTCAGTGACAGAATTTGAGACAATGGTCTGTAGACAGGAATGAGTCGCATTGCTTTCAGTTCTAACCCTTAACTTTGCAGTGACAGGTCTCAGTCCTCTTTCTCATTCCTCATCTGTTCGCAACCAATGTGTGCTGGCATTTATTGTGTCTTTAAAAAGTAGAAAAATTCTTGTTTGGAAGAAAACAAATTACTGAATGACTTTGGAATAGAAAGGGCAGTCACCATTCTTCAAACCCATATTTAACTGGGATACAAGTTAAGAAGCCAAATATTTGTTGTTGGTAAATAAATCACTTATTATAACTGCTAGAATTTTCATATATATATATATATATATATATATATATATATATATATATATGTGTGTGTGTACATATATACTTATATACATATATACACATATAGAGATACCACACACACATATATGTATATGTTTCATTACTGAAAATATTTTATGCTTTTTCATTTCTAAAATAAATTCAATTACATAATAAACCTCTCTTGTCTGAAATATGTGCATTGCTAGATGTATATATAAACAGAAAAACTGTGTTTTAATATCATATTTTAAATATGTTATCTGGTGACTTTTTACCCTATTAGCAGTTACTTACAAAGCCAAAAAAAGAAAAAGAAAAAAATCAAACAAATATCAACAAATCCTAACACCCTGATAGAGAAAGAACACTGCAAAGAGGAAGAGAAGACTTGCATTATTTTAAGGGGAGTCATTAAAATGTTTCATTCAGCTTTGTGCTGTATTTTTGTAAGTCACGGTGTATTATACTTCTTATGCTGATGGTTGTTAAAGCAATGTTCTCAGTTGTCCTAAACAGAGCTGAGATAAGGCTGCTATTATTGTCCTTGCATAGGCATGCTCTATTGTTCTTGCAGACAGAAAAATGTAATGAAATGTAGTATCTTCCTCCCATTGGAGAGTGATGAAGAACAAAGTAATTTGTTGGAATGAGACTTAATTAGACACATCAGTGACAATCATACCTATTCCTGTAACAGTACATAGTTCTAATGATCACCAGCTCTCCAGAATGAGTATCAAAGATGAATTTTTTTTAAAAAGTTTTATTATTAATGACAATTATTGGAATTTATATATTTGTTATTTGAACTACTATTTGGTATGGATAAATTTCTTTCACCTTTTGTCTGTTAGTTTAATTACACTGTTTCACATGAAATCTGCTTTCACATAGAAGATAGTTTAAAAAACAAAAACAAATAATAAGAAAAATTTGAACCTGTGTAAGGTTATGCATCCCATTTTACAGTATTTAAGTATCGGTTCCTTCCCAACATTGAGATGGAATAATTAAAATTTTGCAGAGTCTGGCATATCATCAGTCTAAAATGATGAAGCATAAACTGCATCAAATGCCAGTGCATGACTTAATTAGTAAAGGGAGAAGAAGGTAAGCTTGGGTCGCTTTATGTGCCTCTTCCAGTATGTACTGTACAATGGGGGAAGCATAAATTGAAACAGAAAACGAGATTAGCCATCATTAAGTCACTATTTGGCTGAGAAGTAGCAGTTGTGTAAAGCGCATTATCAGACAAGATGTGAAGCTTGATATGGAAGGATAATTAAAGAAACAATTAGCAAGTGTCTCAGGACAGCAGTAGATATTAAAAAGAAGCGACTCTCTGGAGGACACAGCCTTTTCTGGGTCGAACTGGACTTACACGTGTGCATGTCCTCATTTCCAGCACTACACTACTGTATTCCATGATTGCCTCTTGAGCATAGCTTATTCTAATTACCTGAACAGGATACAAGGAAGTCATTGGTTTTATTGTTTTATTTCTAGAAAAATTTGAACACTTGTTTTCTATACTAAAACAGAATAAAGGGTGTTTAATCCAGTTAGAGACTCAGTCTTCTAGAAATAATGCAACTCAATAGAACTTTGCAATTTATTTAACAAAATCTAAATTGAATCTATAACTTTGCTAGGATACAATTGTTCTGAGAAGAACTGGGCTTGTTAGGACTTAGGACTTTTATATAATGTTTTCTTGGTTCCAACAGAAACAGGCCTGCAAAATATTGTGAGTAGACAACCACAAGGAAAAGAGAAGAAAATTTCCATCGCCTTGAGAAATATCTTGTTTACTAAGCACAATAGACAAATAGGCATAAAACGAAAGTACAGTTATTTTGGCAATCTTACTTATTTTTGAGTAAGAAAAAACATATTCAGTAAATACACTTTATGTTTGTCTCCCTTCTAGGAGGTGTCAAGAACAATTATCCTTTTCTTCTTCTAAAGCAAAGTGTATTTTTATCCATCAGCAATGATGTCATTTAGAATTGGAACCTACAGTGAAAGGAGATATACTCGTGTATATTTTTATTCCATTTCATCTTGGTTAGAGACAGAGTCTCTGTATGTAGCTCTACTGGCCTTGGGCTCAATGTATAGCCTATGCTAGTCTCAATCTAATGAATATATTCTTCAGACTTCATAGTGACGAGATTACAGGCTACAAGTATGTGGCACCACACCTGGACCTTCATAATCTTCAAAATTCTAAAGTCTTTAAATAAAGTATATACTTGTGCATACACATGTATGGAATATATGTATATTTAAATCCTTTTGAGTATACCTGTATTTCTTCCTAACTCCAATTTATTTCAGAAAAATCTCAGAAGGGCAAGTTTGTAGGTTTCCCTCAGGTTAATGAATTAATTCTGTCTGAACATCTAATTAAGGATGGAAAGGCAATTTAGAGAAAAGGTAATACTTTAACTTTTCTCTAAATGCCATCCATTTAGCAAACAAAGAAAAAGTCGAGAAGTCTAAAACATTTAACATTATGTCTCTATGCGGGAGAGGAAATAATCACTCAGATATTGGTGGTATCCTGTCTGAATATCATTTATATAAAATCAGAAATTAAATGAATGCTTTATGAACTCTTAAGGAATGTATACTGTTTTTTCTATGTATTGTCTATATGATGTCAATAAGAATGAAGGAAACTGAAAGAGTTTAAAGACTAGAGCTGTAGCAGAGAAGACTTCACTGATGAGCTTTTAGTTCCCTTAATGACATCTTCAAGCCCTGCATTGTAAGCAAGCTAGTAGCCACACTGATAATCCCCTACGTCATTTATATGACATGTCAGAATTCACAGCTTCAAAATGCTCGAATGATAGAGAACTTAAAGGAAGCCTACATGTAAAAGGGAACCACTTGAGGACAATGTGCACTAATCTTCAAGCAATCCCCTGTTGATATCTTTAGATGAGTACAGAACTCTGCACCGAGGAAGACTACAAAGATCTGGTGCAAAGCAAAGGACAAAAGATAAGGGAGGTTGTCCAGCTAATATCCAGGTCAGAGCAGTAAATTCTTGATATCTGAATTCTATTCAGTGAGTAGACCACACAGGCACACTAATATTTTTCTTGAAATTCCCAAATGGCCCCACCTTAAATTGAGCATCAAAGGGAGGTTTTGATCCAAGAAAATGGACAAAATCTAAAAACTCCTATGCAAATGCCGTGAAATGGAATGAGACCTGACAAATTCAAGATAATAATCTAGTAAGAAGACTGCTTTATAGGACAAATAGCAACAATCTCTCCTTGATCACTGACCTTTATAGTATGTCATCAGCAAAGTCCAACATCAAATAAAACATAGCCAGACACACAAAGATAGACAAGCAGATAAAAAAAAAAAAAAAAAGTCAAAACAATACGAGTTAAAGGAAAAAAAAAGAGAAGTAGGTCATTCAACATTATAGCTTTTGGAACTGATTTTATTACATTTATATGTTTGTATATTTTATCTAGTGTGGGGTTTAGGCACACTCATGTCACGCACATGTGCGGAAGTTAGAGAATAGATTGCAGGAGTTGGTTCTCTCTACTCTGTGAGTTTAAGAAATTAAGCTCAGGTTTTCAGATTCGACTAAGCATGTTTATCTGCTGAGCCATCCCACCTTCCTGAAACTTAGGTTTTAATGTAATGGCTTCTAAATTCTTATTTAAAAGAAGATATAATCTCGACAGAGGATCAGAACTTAACATAAAAGGTTAAGAAATAATGCAACTATTTAAAGAAATGACCTAATATTAGCATTTCAGATGGAGTCCATTTCAGAGCAAGAACTGTCACAGTGAATTAAAAAGAAACATGTGATGAAGGTCCTGAAATAAGCCCATTTGAATGTAAGTCCTGGTATATAATCCCTCTGGAGCAAATAAACCAGAAGATTCAGAAAAAGGGCTGGAAAGACGACTCCTCCAGTGAGGGCTGGAGAAATGGCTCTAAATTTTCCACATTTGAGAAATGATTACTCAGTTATAGACCTTGCTCACAAGCTAGAAGACTGGGTTCAGATCCTGAGAACCGATATAAATGTTGGGCAAACATGAAAACTCCTTTTAGTTCTAGCACCACAGAAGCACAGCTAGGGTATCCCCAGAGATATCCTTATTTTATAGGCAAATTCTGGATATGACTGAGAGACCATGCTTCAAAGAGTAAGACAGAAGAATGAGAATAGCTGACATCAATCTTAGGTTCCCACATACATACACACCTGTACCTACACATGTAAACATGCATACATGTACATGTAAGGAAAAAAGGGATGATAAATTAAAAGTAAGACATTCTAGACTTAAAAGGAGATGTACAAATCCATAATTATGATATATTTCTAGATTCATTGGTAAATATTTTTTGCTTTACATTTGTAGAAGACAACTATATATATATATATGCATACATCTGTGTATATAGATATATATATATATGCACACATATTTTTTCATGTGTATAGATCACAATTCACTAACATCATATTAAAATAACCAAAATTCTGCTAGGTATGGCTACTATCACTGTCACTAAATATTAAGGAAGAGACAACATCAGTCCTATCAAATATCCTGAAGAACATAGGAGAGAGACAGACTTCCCCCCTACTCTATAAAGACATTCACTTTCATTCCAAAACTTGACTGAGACATAAAAAGACAAATAAGAACCAAGAATAAAAAGAATCGCCAATCAATATCCTTCATGAACACAAATTCACAATTCTTTACCACACAATACTAAACTATATCCAGGGGCAGACACAAAGAATACAATAATGACCAACTAGAATTCATTCTCAGGAGTACAAAGATGATTTATCTTTTCAAATGATTTAGTGGAATTTAGCATATCAGCAACAAAGGTGGAGAAAGAAAATTTAAAATTAAGTTCACAGATAACAACAATGAGAAAAAATAGACTTCAAACAATTGGACACAGTGTAAAACACATATCAAAGAGTCAGGAAACACATCAGCAAAGTACACAAAAGATCACACACTGAAAACTACAAAGTACTGCTTCCCAGTGGTAAATATGTCTTCCGTAATGAAAGCATGTATTATGTTCCTGGGAAGCACTGCTACAATTACTTGGTTTGATAAATAGATTCAGTGTGTTTTCAATGGCAATTCCTTGATGTCTTGGTAGAAACTGACAATCTAATTAGAAAAGTATCTAGAAAGTGAAAAGGCCTATCTTGGCCACAGAAAAAAATTATAGAAGAAAATGATGGCATTTTCACATTACCCAACTTTAAAGACCATTTACTGTAGCAATGGAAACAGTGTGGTTTGCCATATAAGCAAATATAAATGCTATGGACCCTGAAAAGGATTCAAATACACTTATTTTACTAAGGGATTGGTCAAGAGGTTCTATCCATTCTATTTAATAAATTTATAGAATATGTGAGCCTTTCAATATCATGCAATTACCTGAAGATCAATTATCATCCCAGGAATAAAAGCTAAACTTATAAAGCTTATAGAAAAAAAAATAAAGGGTTCTGTGGAGTGATATAACACAGTTTCTCTGACAACATATACAAGAGAAAAAAACTGCTAAATTGTACTTCATTATAATGTAACACTTATCAAAAGACACTATTAAAACAGAGAACTCATGGACTAGAAAAAAATTCTGTGTGTGTGTGTGTGTGTGTGAGTGTACATATGTGTATGTTTGAGATGACTAAGAACTTCATTCAATATTCAAAAGAAGAAATTAACATAGGTAAAGTTGTTACACGAAATTAGAATGCAAACAATTTGAAGCTAAGTCCATAAAGATGCATACTTTCCATTCACTGGAATGCTTCCTGTTACAGAATGGCAATACCAAATGTTGGTGATGGTGCAGAAAAACTCAAGTCCCTTTTCTGGATTCTGGGAATTCCAAATTTTACAATTTGCCAATTGTCTAGACCTGTCAAGTAACATTAAAAATATATAATCCTATTATCTGCAAGTTCTACCTCTAAGGATTTCCTCGAAGAAATGAATACACGTGCTCTTGCAAAGCCTCACACAAGAGTGTACATTTTCTAAATAGAAAATTAGATAAACCAAATAAAGCATATTCACAGGATTCAACACCATTCAGTAAACGTGCATTAAAACTGTTTGAAAAATACATGAAAGACTCTCAAAAAAAAAAACATTGTTTGAGTCAAAGGGCAGGCATGCATTGCCATGGTCTAGATAATTTCATTCATATTCTTATCAAGAACAGATAAACATCGCCAAGATTGTTGGTGAACACTTTCATTCAGGAATTTGAATAGATGGAGCGTGAAGTTTTCTTCTCATATGTATACTTGAACTACAAAGTCCTTTTAGGGAGCTTCTCATTCTGACATACACTGGCACAGAGGAAGCATACAGCTCTGAGTCAAAATATACTCTCTAATGGTCCCCTTGTTGTTCTATCTTTTCACCGAACCACAATTACTTGTGGATCTATTGAATACAAGTAAGTTTTTAGTCAACCTTTGAAAATAAAACTCTATGGTGGTAGCTATAAGACTATAGGACACATATGCAAACAACTGTGTGAGCATATGTATGAACTCATGCCAATTAACTTACTTGCCTGTATGGTGTACTATTGCTGACAAACAGTTCTCACAAATACCTGGCCATGATCAAGATGAATACTCAAAACCACAATGTGACTTACTGTCCAGGGAAAGATGCTCAGTTCAGCCTCTGTGGACTAATACTCACCAATTATTATCGGCTGTGGTTCACTTTTTACTCCAACCCCTGCACTTGTGCTAGCTGCTACTTCCACCCGGTATTGAATTCCAGGGAACAAGCCACCTATTACGACAGAGCGAATGGCTGCATCCACAGTTTTATTGATATGGAATCGTGTTTCATTTCCCAGACACCAGATCTGTAGAAATGGGAAAGTAAAAAAGTGGCAGTATGACGTTTCCTTTCTGAGAATTTGGCTACTAGCATCAAATACATATTTGCTCACAGTGACTAATCTACTGTATAGTCTTATAAAGGTGTTCTGTCAATGACATTTGTAGCCATCCTATGTATATTTAGGTGTGTTTGAGGGATAACAATATGATAAACTGAAACTGTCACATTCTTCTATATCTCACTACTCTCGTGTGAGTTTCCACTGAGCAAATCAGAAGGTACAGTGACTCCTTTTGACACATTAGGATAGCGATGGGTGGATTCAAATTTGACATTTGTATAGATAAAATCTCTTACTTTGTCCTGCTGAATGTATCAAAATTTCTTTTATACATAACCCAATATAAATTTGGTGATTGTGTTATGATGTTAATGAAAGGTAGGTACACATTGCTATCCTACTGTAACACTTTCAAATTCATTTTTGTTATGTTACTATAAGGACATGTATCCTTGTTAAGCATGTTTGCTTAAAATGGGATCGAGAGATGAAGGAACAATATCTAATTAGAACATCTACTTGCTTCAGTAACGTACTGTAAGTTGACAAAGTTCTATTTTTAAAAAATTTAGCCTTTAGGAATAAAATTCAATATGCATCATTTTGGATAAAATTATTCAGCCTATTTTTCAACATCAATAATGAATTTCTGAAGTGAGGTAGGATCTGTGGTTAATGGTATCAGCTCTACCTAGGACTTTATCTTCCAAATTCTAGAAGTTTCATGTATAAGTTTCTATAAGTTTCATGTATAACCATGTTATGATTTAGCAAGATTTTATTATAAAAAGTTCAAAACACTTTGCATCTTAAAAATCAGTGGTAATAATGAAACAACAGGGATTTTTTTCTTTTACATGAACCATACCATAAGTTCTAAAATGAGACAATTATTTATTGCTATCCTATTAAAAATTTGTTTCAATGGGCCATACTTTTTCCTGAAGGAAAACACAACGCAAATTGGCCCAGGAATCCTCTTCACTCCCTACCCCATTTTACTTTCCTGACACTCAATTCATTTGTCCTTGACAATACAGGCAAACTTGGGCTTAGTGAGATTTTACTTCTACTTAGAACCACTCTTTCCATCACTCCCAGTTCTTTCATACTGAAACCTACTCTGCTCTCACTTCTCCAAATGAACTATATGTCGCTGACCTCAATAATGGGTTCTCATTCCCAATGCCTTCTTGCCCTTGCTTGTAATACAACCAAAGGTGACACTTCACTTTTGAGCCCTTAGGGACAGATTGTGTACCAATGGTCCTAAGATCTCTTTTTCATATATGTTTTTAATTGGATATTTTTTTATTTACATTTCAAATGTTATCATCTTTCCTGGTTTCCCCTCCAGAAAATCTGATCCCATTCCTCCCTGCTTCTATGAGGGTGCTCACCTACCCACCCACCCACTCCCATATCCCTGCCCTGGTATTCCTTTACACTGGGCATTGACCCTGGACCAAGGGCCTCTCCTCCCATCGATACCCAACAAAGTCATCCTCTGCTACATGTGTGGCTGGAGTTGAGAAAGCTCCCTGTGGGCTTCTCTTTGTTAGTATGGCTTACCTTATATTCCTGAATAATTCCATTCTGGTGGTCTGCTGGTGGAGGATCCCAGGAAACACTAATGCTTGTGCTGTTATGACTTCCAACTGTCAGCACCGTGACAGACTGGGGAGGGGCACTTGGGGCTGCAGAGGAAATAGATTGATGTAAACACTAATTTATGGTATGCGCATGCTTACTGACCATGAAAATAAAGACAAGACTTTTAAGGTTCTGCCTTGCAGTTGTCCAGCATCTGCACATAGTATTTAACAAGTGACAAATCTGTTGAAAAGTAGGCTTTGATTTCAAAGCAGCGAGTGGGAGTATTATATACTCAATTACAAACTAAACAGATTGCATTCTTAAGATGTTTTCCTGTGTTGGACAGTGTGTTGCTAGTTTTAAATCTTTCTAATGACTTTAGGAACTGGAAAAAACTCTCATCTCAGATTTTAATAAGGAGGTCACACTAACTAGGATTAAACAAGAAGTCAGAATTTAAGCCCAGAGTGTTGGAATCTAGAAGTTATGAGTTTTCCCTTTAATACTTTCTAATGACTGAGTTTCTAGAAGAATGTATAAAAACACTTGAATCAAAAATATTCTTATATGATTTATCCAAAAATGCAAACAAGAACTCTTTCTAGAGGCTGGCTTTTTTGTTTTGTTTCAGATATTTTTTACAAAGTAAAAACAGAGATGAAATTATAAATCTCACCAATAAATAAAACAAGGCTTTTCTTTCCATGCTGGGAAAAATAATTGACTATTAAGAACCGGCTTATAATTTAAGATTTAAAACATATTGCATGTGGCTGGGTAAGGGACTTTGCTAATAAAATGGAGACAGGCTCCTGTTGGGTCAGATGTAAAATGGGGAATTTTGTGATTTCCAACAGTCATTCTCTGTCTTTATAGTTTCTCCTATAACTAATTACAACCATGCTGAGAAGCAAAGAGTGAGGAGCAGGTTCTGAATTTAGATTGCAGGGTGCCCCTTTCAGGGATTCGCAGAGCTAGGAAACACTAATTGTGCAGAACTCAGCCATCGTCAGTGAACCTCTTAATGTAACTCAATACTAGAAAGAGAAACATCGGAACATTGAGATACCACTAAAAATCCAACTAGAGTGTTAAAACAAAGAATTTTGGACCACTAAAAGCTTTCTTAAAAAACAAAACAAAACAAAACACGTCAATGCCTTTATAACTTCACTATTCATGCTCTTTATAAATATCAGAAAATACATTTCAAAGACTGGCTAAGGAGCTGTCCCATATTTGGTAAATTAATCACAGCGTATTTCATTGATATGACAGTTGGATTGAGATATAAGACAGAGAGCGACAGCTGCTAACACTATTTGCTCCTTCCCGTCCCTTTATGCGACAGTGCCTCTCCAAAAAGTAGCACTGTGACATAAATCTGACCACTTGTCCACCAGCTTTGCAGTTATTAAGTAGTAGACTGCAATGAAAGCTAACACTTGGAAGCCAAGCTTCCCTTCTTGTTGGCTAGGCTAGGCTCCCTGACAGGTCAATTATTCCAGTACTCCGTTTCTTTCTCCAGATCTGAAAGAACGTGAATCACTGTTCATTGCTCTCAGACTCGGTCCAGCTGAGTCCATTTGTTACATTTACCAGGCCACAGAAATGTGGACTAAATACTGAAAAATTTCTGTTCCATAAAAAAAAGTCTTCTGCAGTGAAACAGGTTTTGGGAACAAGGCTTAAAATTATCTTAAGTTATAATTATTCACCCCCATTTACTGGTGGAACAAGTTTGCAGTGTAGGGGAAGTTTAATAGAGCATAAACATCATTGCAAAATGTTATTATTTTGTTTTTATATATCTTAAAAGTAGTATATTTTCAAATGTATTCACTTCTGTCTACATTGATATATCTCATTAATATTTTTATTGGGCATGAACATCAGCCTGTTAGTATTTGTAGCATTTTTTTTTAAAAAAGGCTGTTTCTTCTGTCATTTGAAACAAAAAATATTTTTAGGGTAAAAACCTCTTTTTTATTAAATATTTTCTTTATTTACAAATGAACCCACACACCTAATGGTCACTTGATCTTTGACAAAGGAGCTAAAACCATCCAGTAGAAAAAAGACAGCATTTTCAACAAATGGTGCTGGCACAACTGGCGGTTAGCATGTAGAAGAATGTAAATTGATCCATTCTTATCACCTTGTACAAAGCTCAAGTCCAAGTGGATCAAGGGCCTCCACATAAAACCAGATACATGGAAACTTATAGGAAAGAAAGTTGGGAAGAGCCTCGAGCACATGGGCACAGAGGAAAATTTCCTGAACAGAACACCAATGGCTTATGCTCTAAGATCAAGAATTGACAAACGGGACATCATAAAATTACAAAGCTTCTGTAAGGGTTCAAAACTCTTGTAGGGAGTGTAAACCTAGGCAATACAGTTGTGTTCTCGCTGTTTTCCGCTGAGGGCAACAAGCACTAAAAGCCTCTCATTTACTAAAAGAAAAAGACTGGTTAAAATGTCACTATGAGCTGACATCTGTTCCAAATACGGGGCAGAGAAATGGGATTCTTCTAAGAAGCTGTCCAAACAAGAGAGAGTGGCTCACATTGACCTCCCCTATGAGGAAAACAGAGGGATAGATGCCAGGCTTCACTGTATCCCCAAACAGCAGTCACCATAAGACAGTTTTGTGTGTGTGAGTGTCTTGCAGAATGTCTTCTGAAGCCAAACGAGTGAGGTCCTCATTCAACCACAGGAATATATTATGATCAGATTCAAATGGCCTAAAGCTGAAGGTGTAGTTTTAAGAAAAGATTAATTTAATTTTTCTTTTGTTTTCCATTTTGGTCTTTATGTGAGATATGCATTCTAGCCACATACCTGTGCACGCATGCACACACACACACACACACACACNCACACACACACACACACACACACACACACTCACCCACATTCACACACCCTCACACTCATGCTCACTCTCACACAGACACTCACACACACTCATACACACATAAACACTCATACACACATACACACTCATACACATTCTCTCTCTCATACACACATACTCACAAAGACACAGACACTTACATACACTTATACACACACAGTGAGACACTCACACACTTATACATACACACTCTCATACACACATATTCACAGACACAATCAAATACACACACACACATATATGTACACACATACATGTGTTGCAACTATTTCACTTCATTTCTTTTTCCCGAGAGTATTAGAAGAAAATTACACTCCTGGATTCACTCATATATATGATCCTTTTATGGTCTTCCCATTAGTATAAACAAGATGTATAAAATAATTTGTCTTAAATACAAGGTTCTTTTAACTAGAGACCGTTACTGACCTTCCTCAGTGGTTCGGACTGTTTTCGATTCACTGTCCATTCCTTGGAACTCGTTAAAATACGGACGGACTTTAATTTCATAAGTCACTCCCTTTTTCAAATTCACAAGGACGGCACTCCTCTCTGTCGGGACTTTGGCATCTAGATTCTGCCACACAGTTGAGGCTTGTAGTCCAGAAGTCTGACGGTACATCACTCTGTAGCCCTGAATAAACTGGGGTTGTCGGTCCACCTGCAAAATGGCATAGGATAGTTCCAAGAAACAAGGAAGACATCACTTTGCCCCTCTCTGACCTCTTCATGGTCATCTGAGTAATGACAAGGTCTTCTCATTCATGCCTGCCTCAAATAATGTCCTTCATTATTGCATGCCTATATTGTTATTTTAAAATCTTTCAAAAGTGATGAGTACGCCAGTTATGTCCACGACTTAAAATACCTCACAATGTCTAAGCTGGAGTTGTGTTTCGCATTTGTTTTCCATTCTCCTTCATTGAACAATTCTCATTTTCCAGGTAATATATGTAATATGTCATTTGGTAACATCAATTCCTTACTACTGTCTCCTTCAAAAGCTTTTGCTGGTGTTCTCACTAATAGGTTCCAAGAACCTTCCTGACTTTGGCGTAGGTAAACGGGCAATGGAGGAAAACTCCTTAGTCTTCAGAGTTTACCTTCCATCTGGAAGGAGGGCATTAGCTAATAATTACTCAATCAATTGTCAAGGTACAGCCACAACAGTTAAGCAACCGGGACTGTAATGCATTGGGACTTAGAAAGTCTAGAGGGGGCAGGATGTTGAGTTAGCATGCAATCTCCCTGAAGTCACAACTTCTGTGATCTGAATGGAGCAGGAATGTTTAGTGGCCTGTGTCTGGCTAACATAGGAGAGGGCACAGCTGTGAAGCCCCATTATGTTTTAAAGAGGATGGAAGTTCTTAGCTCTCAACGATGTTCAATTCAAAGCACATCATTTTAGCAAGTGCTCCCCCTCTAATATTTCCATCCCGCATGTGTTGAAAGCTTCCACATCTTTCCCTAGATTACATAGAGGTGATTACTTTTAACTAGAAGTCTGAGCTTTTGGATTTGAGAGCTTATTAAGATGTTCTTTTCACTTTATGAGGCCTGGGTGAACAGCTTAGTTGGAAAACTGCTGTCCTTGCATGCTTGAAAAGCAGACTTAGAGTCTAGAACCTACATTGAAACAACAACAAAAGTGCAGTTGTGGGGATGTTTACCTGCATGGAGGAGGTGAGGCCACAGACTTCTGTCCAGCCAGCACAGCCTCTTTGGCAAATCCCAGCTCCTTGACAGATGCTGAGTTGTGCAAGAGTGGTGTGAGGAGAGTACCCACTGCTGCACATACATGTGCTAGCTGCCTTTCCTCTCCACTCTCAAAATATCCCAGAGTTTTCTATGTTTTGTTTGTTCATTTTGTTTTTTTAAAGAGGAGTATTTTTCAGAATGTTATTAGTTCTTTCAAAGTGTCATACAGTGTGTTTGGATAATATTAGCTGCTCCTCCAAACCTTCCTGGATTCTCCTTGCTTCCCTTCCCAGCCAACACTATGCACATTTTTGTAAAAAAAAAAAAAAAGAAAGAAAGAAAGAAAGAAAGAAAGAAAGAAAGAAAGAAAAAAAAGAAAGAAAGAAAGAAAAAAGAAAAGAAAAAAGAAAAAAGAAATAAAATTTTCTAAAAGACATGTTTGTACTGCCCAAATATTCTTGGATGTATGGTCTTCTACTAGAGAGTGGTCAACTTATCAATGGCTACGTACACTCATTTTAATAACCCTTTCTTTTTCAGCTACCAGCAATTATCAAGAACTCCACAGTTTGGGGTGGGATTGTGTGTCCAGTCCTGCCTCTAAGCTGATATTTGTTTCATCTTGGGCTTGCACAGGGTTAGAAGAATCCATGTCCACTGCTACTCTTTTCAGAGGTTCCTTCAGTTACAGAACGAAGTGGCTTTTAGGTTTTAGCAGTCATAACACAAAGAAAGTCAAATCATTTTCCTGGCTTCCCTTGCTTTATCAATGCATGATTTGAACATAACCTCCTATAGCTGATTCTCCAATCTCCCATACCACAGCTTAGTCGCCATACGCCGAGGAGCTAGAATCCAGCCATTCCACTGACAAAGTGTAAAATTTAGTGAAAAAATAAATGAAATGACCTCATTTCAAGGCAGTTGTGGAAAAATTAAGAAAGAATATGAGTTTTTACTAGGGCTTAAAGAAGTCAATTATCTGTACGCTATAAACAAAAGACTTTTATTTTATTTTATAAAGTAACCTGTAATCTTATGTGTTCAGTTGCAGGGTTACATCTTTTTGAGAGAAAGCTACCAACTGATGAATAATAGATTGCATTAGTATTTTCATGAAGAAATGAAAAAACCTGCAAAAATTCAATTAAAATGAATAGAACAAAGGAATTTTTCTCTCTATAGAATGCCCCTACTAGAAGCATTGTTGAACACGTATGTGTGACATACAAGCAAATCTTAGGTTGATAGATGAGTCTCAAAAAATAGAAATTCCTTTTCCAGTTGACAGATTTTTAACCCACAAAGATTGTCAGGCATTAGAGGCATACATTATGAGGCTGTATCAAGAAAAATTAAGGTCTAACAAGGAGGCTCATACACAATCTTAGAATGCACAGTCATGCTACCAATTTGTGACTGTAACAAACTGGTGTGATTTTTGAAAACCAGAAGTTGCTCTGACATAAAATTAGGCAACCAAAGAACAAAAACTAAATTCATGAGAATCAAAGAGAATTGCATTTCATCAAAACTGACAGAGTTTAAAAAGCAATCCTTACCACATATGTTAAAGCAACATTAAGCTTACATTTTATAAACTTGTCTGAGTTCCCTTTAAGTGAATTTATATACTGAAAGAAAGGCATAACTCACAATAATAGCTTGTTAATACTGAAAGAAGCAAGCTGTGTTTTTAAGAAGAACATTAAGCAGCTGTTTGGAGATGAAGGGAGTCTGTAAATCAGGGCAAATTGGTTTTATCCATGTTTGGATTTCATTAATTAAGTGTGTTAGGTACTTTTATGAAGCTAATGTTTACTACACAGCTTTGCTCGCTCACTCCAGTGAGCACAGCCATCAACTGGTAGATAGTAATGGTCTACTTAATAACAAGAGTTTAACTTAATTTTGTGTGGCTGGGAGGCACTGCTTGGGGGAGGGAAAATGTTATTACAGGTGAAAGCAAAGAGGCATTTGCTGAAATCTGACCTTACAAACTGAAGAGCACTGAACGAATAAAGGCTCTACACCACCCTATGCTAGCTCATCCCGACAGCTGACCATTCCCAAGTTATGTCTTCTGCTGGTTACTAATTTTATTAATAAGCAGATTAGAAGATGGGTGTTCTTAAATTTAGTATTTACTCTAATCAATGTCTAGTCACAAATTCTTGGGGTTTAAATCCTTAAGTAAAAGAATATAGAAATTATGATATTAATAATGGCTCTATTTAAGGACTACTCAGTCTACTTCAGATGGTCTTAACACTAAACAGGAACTAAAATATTCTGTCCCACACACCCTAACTGATAATAAAATAACGTGAGTGGAGTAAGTCCACAACCTGTTTATATTTGTGTTCTTTTATAAAAATAATTGTCATTTGACAAAATAAATATTTAAATATGATTTTAAAGGCTCCTGTTCTTAGATATGCTACCTCCATATGCCTCATTCTTAGTGTATATTAAACTCGCGCTATGAGGGGGAGTCTTTTGTTGTTAGCTTAGTGTCTAATGTACTTACTACCTTATTGACTAAAATTTTTTTTTTTGGTGCATGTGACATGTTATAACATTTATCAGTGTGTTATATTTCTCAACTGGATTTGTGCCCCTACATACAAAGGCTCTCAAAGTCTGCAATATACTCTGTACTGAAAATTCCCTTTGAACTGCATGTGTGTAAAGTAATTAAAACTGGGAGAGAACCCGAACAATAGTTTTTTATTGTCTTACATACTTCATATAATTTCACCAACTGATTGATATATATACTCAACCTGTTTAGTTGAGGGTTGATGTAAAGTGTGATAGAATTGTTTCTCTACCATGACCTGAATGTCAAGACCTAAGAACCAGTGTAGTTTACTTACTTAGCTACTTCTAAAACAATGACCACAGGTACATACAGTAAAATATATCTTAACTACTCATGAAAAAACGAAAGTTGGAATCATACCAAGTGTGACAGAATGGTTACAACCTTCACTATAGAAATTCTTAAGTGTTGATGAATGGGAGAGAACGTGGAAAATATTTGCAAGAAAGAAGTCAGCCCACCATGACCATATTAGTTAGAATAGATAAACACTTAGAAAACATTTAGTAAGTTTAATAAAATATTAATTGCCACGTTAACACATTGGTAAAAAAAATCCATGGGAATATACCAAAGGTAAATGAAAATGTCCACATTCAAAACTTATCCACAAATTGTTGTGGAAATATTACGCATAATAGCTAAGAAAATGAAATATTTCAAAGGTTTACCAAGTAAAGATATATAAAGCATACATGGACTCTCTATAAAACAAACCATTATTTAGGACTACTTCACATAGAAAGGGTAGATGAGTGGATTTTATGTGTGTACACTGCAAGAAATTACATACTGATGATTACTGTAACATGAATGCAACTCAAACTTTTTTTTTTTTTTTCTGGATGAATGAAGCCAGATACAGAAGTGATAGCTGTGATTTCCTACACAGCAACACTCCAGCCGAGGAACCTAGAACAACATGGCATTGATAGGGTGGCATGGGATGAGGATGCGTTCAGGAGGGCACGGTCACGAATAGACACAGGGTTTCATTCTGGGATGACTTTACCGTTGCAGATTTTGACTCTGGTGATCATCTCAGAACCCACCATGCTAAACGTATTTACTTGATCCCTGTAACTTTAGCATGTTAACTGCAGCCCACTAAGTCTTCTAGAAGTCAGGACAGGAAGGTTATACTTCTATTTCAATGTACTTTTTACTTTTTTCTCTTCATACAGGTTTACCTATTGAATACTTTACTCTGTTTTCATCAAGTACCTTGAATTGAAATGGTGTTTTGAAATTTTGTTTTACGTTTGTTTGCCCCCCTTTTTTTTCCTACAAAAATTCCAAATAGATTTGTTGCTATACACGAAGCCTAACATGTTCTATGAAAACTTACCGTCCATGTGACTTGAACAGTTGTAGGTGTCAGGACAACTGGATTATGGAGACGAACAACGACATCACCTAACTCCTTCTGCACCTGTCTGTGGTCCACTCCTTGTGCTGGGGGGCTGATATCTGTAGTAAAGGAGAAGACCACTCCTGAGTTCAAAATTCATCAGTAACTTCCTGTGCATTTGATATCATCCTATGTAGAACTAATTGCCAAATGGATTTAGATCAGTCATTATATAAAACAACTTGGCATATGAATATAAACACATTATGTATATAAAAATAAGCGGATGTGTGTATATGTATTCCATGATGGTATTACAAATTTGTTATATGTATCTTTATCAAAATTTTCTATTCAAGATTCTTTGTAACTCTTCAGCCCCACCTAGAAAGGGATCATTAGATTCTGAGTTAGACTAGAGACACTACCCTACTTCTTAACCAGAAATATTATTTCTAGATAGATGATGAGGCACTAAAGTATTTTCCAAGACGTAAGCAAAGATCAATCTTAAATTGAAAAGTTAAAGAGATTTTTTTTTTATAAAAATGCCACACATATGCCAAAAGAGCTCTTGAACCAACACATTTCCATGTCAAGGTTAAGTTTCACCAAAACTATTTGATTTAAAGAAAGTTGTCCAGTTCTAAATGTTTTTAAAATTAATTTCTTCTGCTCTTTCTTGAGTTTGTATTGCAACATTCTTACAGAAGTGAGAGGTCTATATCTTAACTGTGATTTTATTGTGCTAATTTTAGCTAGGATATAAGTAATTAGAAGCAACATAATGTAATTTTCTTTCTTTTCCATTTTTTTCATCCTTGACCTAAACAACAAAGTAAAATGTGGTTTGCTTTAGATCAATATGGTCCTTTATTTGAATACTATCAACCTTTGTTGATGTATATAGGTCCTAATGTGATATTTACCTACAAGTTTTTAGGAGGTTTAATGAAGAAAATGATTTTTGAAGTAAGCAGTAATTAAAGGAATTGAAAACTCAGACCTCGAAAGCCAATGTGTTCTTTGAAACGAAATGCTTTGTAGATTCCCAAACAGCTGAATGTGTGACATAACAAATAAATCTGACATTCAGACACAACACATGAGCTCTCCTATGAAATATCAGTTACAAGACTATAGGTCGTCAGATATGTCAAATTTCTCAGTTGGAACAAGCCAGATCTGTTTCTGTCTCTATCTGTCTCCCTCCCTACACCTACACACACACACACACACACACACACACACACACACACACACACACACACACACACAATTCATTAATCCATTAATCTTTGTTGACCTTTTCACTGAGACTTATATTCTGAGTCAATATTTCATGACTGGCACAGTTCCTCAGGATCATGAAAGTGTGCAAGACTGCATCACAAAGGAAGCCTCTCAACCTTGTTCTTTCTCTACCTTGAACTGCAGCTGTACATACAACAATGACTGCTATCCCCACAGGTATAGCTAATATACAGTCTAAAATGTCTTGACTTAAAAAAAAAAATCGTATATCTCTTCCATTTCACACTCAGTCATTTAATTTACTCCTTCAATCCAGACACATTAAAAGCAGTCGCATAGGGATGAGGTAAAATGTAACTACTTTCAGGTCTTCAAAGTCTTTGTTGTGCTTTCTCTCTCTCTGGAGACAGGTTCTTTACCTACCTACCCTTCATCATCATGGAAAATTAAGCACACTATAGCGGAGAGAACAAAAGGAGAGTACCATCCCCTCCTCTCTCAACTGTCATCGTGTCAGCCACGCTCCCATCACGTGGCGACTTTATTTGACTTCATTCCTTTACCGCACCCTTCTCTGTGATAATGGCATGCTAGTCACTACCCCTGAACTACATTGTAATTATAATAATATTTTATGGCTGCATGGTGCCTTTCATAGCATAAAAATACTACTTGAATTATATCTCTTTCAAAAGCTCTTACAAATAAGAAATAATTAATCCTTTCTCTAGAACCCTGTGGGGTGTAGATTGTAACAAACAATGAAGGTCCCATTTTCTATTGTACTATTCCTTCTATTAATAGTAGGGAAGGAAAGGATAATATAGCATTATGTATTAAACGTGCATACCAGTGACTACTGTGTCATGACTTCTGAGTGCTCCCCTACTCCTGCCTATAGTAAAAGACAGGTTACAGAAAAGGAGGAGATGAAAATTTCCATTCATTTTAATATTCTATTTGATGGTGGTACATTAGTCAGAAGAATCACCTATGCGGAGAAGGACTTATTTATTCTTTTCTGAAATAAATATCTCTTGAAATAACCAAATATATTATATATATATTTGTGTGTGTGTATGTATGTATGTATGTTTGTATGTATATACACCCACACCTACACATATACATACACACACACAGTAGGAGTTGTTAAGTATCAGCACTGTACAGTGTAGAAGCCATGGTAACCCAACTCAGGGTTCTGACCTCCGCTCATCTTTAGATTTAAGTCTGAAAATGTGTCTCTAACAGATTTATGGTCACTGGTACTCCCATTCAAAATCCACAATGGGAGATCCACTTTCCTGGGTGGGTTGAGGAATGAAACACATAAACAGAAAAATAATTCTGATGATGCCTGGGCATCTATTTTTCAAGGGTTTATTATTTTTTTCTGTTGTGTAATAGAGAAGGGGAAGCTCTTTTTTTTTTTTTTTTTTTCCAATTCAGAGATTCTCGTTTACTACACACGTACCTAACTATTTATTTGCTTTACCTACAAACTAGCTTTAGTATTCACAGAGCATACATCATAGCAAGGCAATCTGAAAACATTTTCTTCCATGGGCAAAATCCAGAGGATCATGTACAGTCAACATTTACACATTTGTTTTGCTCATGCAATGCCCTAGTTTTAAATTAATACACCCTACTAAAGCCAGAAGTTTTTCACAGCTGCTGAAATTACCTTGTGTGCGTACAGGATCCGACATAGGACTTGGATCGCTGAGACCTTGTGGGTTGATTGCTCTGACCATGAACAAGTAGATTGTGTTGGGCCTCAGTCCCCTTACTGTATAGAGAGTTGTCTTAACATGGTTTGCCACTGTCTGCCAGCTATTGCTCACCGATTGGCTGCAATAAGAACAGAAACTGATTTAACTGAAACGATTTCACAATATCAAATGGTGTTGAGTGTCAATGATGAGGTCAATGGCTGAAATATTAAACAGACGAACACAAATGCACGGCACTTGAAGTGTTCAGCCCGATAATGAAACGTTTGGATGAGTTCAGTTGATTCAACAACAAAGCCGAGCCCACCTAAACAAAGGGCCAAGCACAACAAAGTGAAACTCAGTCCAGGAGATGGGACAGCACTTGCTTAATGCACAGCAGCCCACTATATGAATACCTGTGAAAGGAACACAGTCAAATCACAACATCGAGTTTCTACAATAAATATGGTCCTCATAAATGTGTATGTATACCTTGTAAAGAATTAACCTGCAGAAAGAGTAAATGGGCTACAGAGTAATTTATGCCAATACATTTCCCTGTAACAAGGTGTGTTTTCGTTTGCATCAATTCCGCATGCAATTTTATAATAGAGCCTTCTAAAACTACATATCTGTAAAAGAAGGGAGCAAGCATGTAATGAATATTTTCCCCTTGGTTACATTTTTTAATAGAAATTTACATTACTCTGTATTGTGATCTCTCATCTCAAAATGATGAAATATCTCAGATTCTGTGTGTGACCCTTCCATAACTGGCTACAAATGGATTCTATTTTAGAAAGCTGTATCTAAGGTCAAATGAAATTTTCCTAAAAATAGTTTTAAAGTGGGGAGCTTTTAGGGCTTTGTATTTTTTAGCATCAAAATGTGCTTAGACATCAAGCATTAAGAGTAATGAAAATGATTATTTTACTATTTGAAAACACATAGCTATCATTAACTTGAATATAGAGCAGGAAAACTTAACATAATAAGTGACTATTTGTCCTGATGCTGGTAAAACAAAGTCTTTCAAACTGTGAAACATCAAAGGAAACCACAATGAAACTGAATGTAAAACTATAGCACATACATTTTCCCATTTGTTATTAATCATGTTTAGACCAGGAGTGTAATAAAATTCAATGATTTATGAAGTACACCTCTGGAATCATGACAACATTTTCATATAGTACATTGGAATAAATATCTTTTCATTCGACAACTATAATAAGCACATGGAACTGATTTCTTAACTTGCCTTTCAATTCCCTGCTTGAATATCTAATAGATTTATTCAAGAACACAGAAACAGAAATATTAGAATTATTTTAAATGTGCACTCAAATTATTAGGAATAAATATTCCCAAACCTAGGGTGCCAATATACACTGAATATCTCTAATAAATGTATATGTCCAATTATTGTGGATTATGTCTGGGTCTAATGTCCCAATGTGATGCACATAGACATGGAGTTTAACTCAGCTCTGAAGAAAAATAAGATTATGAATTCATCAGAAAATGGATAATGTGGAAAGTATACTGTTAAGCAAGATTACTCAAACTGAGAAAAAAAATAGCCTGTGTGTTCTCCCTCAAGTATGGAGCCTATTCACACATATACATACATATACATATGTATATATGAAAAAACATATGTGTGTGTGTTTGTGTGTGTATGTGTGTGTGTGTGTGTGTGTATGAAATACTTAGAACATTTGAAGGTGTCTGAAAGAGTACACAAATAAATGATGAGAGAGCACAGAGTTTAGGCAAAACAAAATGTGTCACAATATGAATATACAGGGAAAAATGGAGCACATACACTATAAAATATTTCTTTATAAACATAGCAATAGACAATGAATTTTATTTTTAATCTTGTTATTAACTTATAAATGAAAGCTTTATGTCTCATTCTGAATAGTGAAAAGTAAGTGGACATTCTTAATGATCATGAACTTATCCTTAACATAAAGCATGAGGTTGGCTCAGGTGAGATTGGAGGATTCAGTAGCTAAGATAAAAATCTAATGGAGAAATGAAACAGAAATTGCCTCATACCTGAAAGCCTCAATGATATAGGCGCTTGCTGGAAGAACTCCAGGTGTACCTGGTTGCCAGGATAAGGTGACACTGTTCTTAGAAACATCAGTGACCTGAGGCTTGGATGGTGGTCCTGGGAGGTCATTTATATCATAATTTTTACTGATTGTTGCTCCAGATTCTGTAGACAACAGAGAAAACTTCATTCCTGATTTTGTAAGCAGACAATAAAGCTCGAAAGAAGGAAACATTAAAGAAATTGACTTGACAGTGTGGTAAGCTGGTTTTCCTATGTGGTAATAAATGTAGTCTTCTCTTTTATGCATAATCAGCATAATCACTGGCATTTCAGAAGAAATCAAGCAACAAGGTTTTGAGGTGCAATGCATGGAATTCCCCAGACATCATGTTATGTGCCAACTAATGGGTGTATTCAAAATTGACATTAAATGTGACTTGGATTTACATCCAATGCATGCGAAATCTTGATCCACCATTATATTGTTATTTAAATATAACTCTCACTAAGAACTCACCTGTTACATCCAGCACTGCACTCCAGGAAGTTTCCCCACTGGAACTTGTAGCCACACAAGTATAAGTACCAGTATCAGAAATCTAGCACACATGGAAAGAAAGAATTCATGTGACACATATGTAACAACTCAGTCTTCAGCAGGAGTTAGAGTCAATTGTGTATGTGGGTGTGTGTGTGTGTGTGTGTGTGCGCGCGCGCGTGTACACATGTGATTTAAGCAACCTTTTGCTATAACAGTTATTAAATGGTTTTTAAAATTACATTCCTGCAACTAAAAGTTATTTATCTGATAAGGTTTACTTATTAAGTTTTCCTGTGTCCATTGTAATATTTACCGTTTAACTTTATTTTCTTGTGGGATTCTATTGTGTCACTGTCAGATATAAATGAGCTAACTCAGAATTCATGTGGAATTCTTCATGCATGTTATGCTTCGCAAATGCAAGGCTGGCTTTTCTGTCTCAGAGAAACTACATTTCAATAGATACAAGTACCTAGAACTAAGCAGATAATGAGACAGCCATACCTCTGAGACCCCTAATGTATTTTAAAAGAATATGTATATTCTTTTACACACACACACACACACACACACACAATTTAAAACGTAAGGAATGCATTCTCTAGTTATAAGTAAGAAGCACTCAATAACAAAGTGGTATCATCTCAAGTCAAAAAAGAAAAACTAAGTGAAAAATAACAACAAAGCAGAACAAAATCAAAACTACAAGAAGAAAACAATGCGTATGGACCTTTGTCATTTTGAAATGAGCACAATGAGAATGAGCCAAAATCTAGATTTTTTTTTTAAAACATCCAGATTCATCGATCATTTAAAATGTTTTTGTTGCTCATCAACAACAGTCTAAGACTTTGAGAATAGTTGAAGATATGATCAAGAAAGTTGTCTTTAACAACTGTAAAAGTAAAAAAAAAAAATCTTGACAAAAATCCTGAATATTAAAACTTAAAATACAAGGGTCCTCATAATGCCCAGGTTTTAGAAGCTTGCAGTACCAACATTTATTGCTACTTTGGTGGGGTAGGAAAAATAAATGTGAACAAAAGTCAAAGAAAAGAGATTAAGGCAAACAAAAGACAAAGAATTTAAGTTCTGTGATGAGCATGAGTACAGACATCATGAGATGTGGAAGATTATGGAATATTATACCTTCCATTTCAAAATTTATCCATGACTCACTCTTATAACTGATTTTTAGATAAATCATTAGTACATGAGGATACTTCCATGCTACCACTTTAATTGATTTTAAATGTCATTATATATTTAGCTAAAGGTTGAAATTGCTCTCTCATGTCAGTCTTTTCCATACTATCTCTGTACAATTGCCTTCTATCTTACAGGGATGATAGGAGTCGCCATTGTGGAATAAGCCACCCTTTGAAATGTGGTTGCAAGTGCATTATAGTCATTAGGAATCTCTGCATTTAAGAAGCATCACTCACAAGCTAAATATAATGAGCTGAGGTTGGATTTTAATGGGATGTTCATTTGAATATGGGCTGTGAATGTGTAAAAGAATTTGCATTTTATTATAGCTGTTGAACTAAAATGTAGCACTTGTTATTCTGTGTAAAAAGAAAAGTATGTAGGTAATGCATCTTAACTGCATCCCCCTGTCATTGTGTGGAGATACGGGCCTGACATTAGCTGTGGTAGGTAGGTTTTAATGAGTGCTGGAATATTCAACTTCTCAAAAGATACAGATTCCGATACCAATTAGCTGGACTAGGAGAACTTAGCATCCATCATGATATTTTGTTCTTTTGCCTTATGCACTGAAGAAAGAAATCATGAGACACAAAAGATTCTGACCTATAGGAAACCTCTCTACTACACCAGTGAAGTGGTAAAGCTTGTCTTAATCCCCTTAACAGCAGCCATTGTACAGAAAAAGAACAATGTGCGCAATTTGGAACCGATCAAAGCCAAATAGCTTCTGAGTCTCACTTTTGTGTTGCTATGAGCACCATCATCATGTTCTTTTTCTGTGCGCTTTAACTTTAGATAGGACATTTTCTGATCAAGAGGGCTTCACTTTCCTCTCCTTATCCTGTCTTTCATCCTTGACCAATTTCTTTAAGAGGAAATGAATAGGTTATCACACTCTGTCACCCCCTTTCTCTTCGGATAGTTTGCTACAAACAATTCTCCTGGGGATGGCATCTTAGAGATGTAACTCAAAGACCTGTGCAAGGAGTCAAAGCCTGTTTGACATCATCAAGCATCTACCTTTAATTACTTCTCTCTAGCACTCCCAGTGATCTCAACTATCCACACACACAAGTTCTTTAATGCAACTATACAGCAAAAAAGCATTAACCTTCATAGCTCAAGTTTTTTTTTTTAATCTCAGAAAGAGGTTAAAATATTTGCAGAAGGAGAGCTCATATGAATTTTTTAAATAACTTCCATTTTGTTTGAAGAAAATTAGTTTTAAATTCATGATGAATTTGAAAACATATATCAAGGAGATTCCAACTAATTTATCATTCTTTGACAGAACTTGGTGATATTTTTCACCTAGAAGAATTTAATTTACTGTTATTAATGTTAATATTAAATATAGATCTGTTAAAGTATATCTATTATTCTCCTTTTTATACAAATATATATGTGTAGTACACTGATACATTACATATAGATGTACAATTGTAAATATATTCCATGATAAGAAAAGAATCATCTTTCATTGGATAATGTGCAGCAAAATATTTCACCTTTTGCTCTTGATTTTTAACATAAATTCTAGAATCAGTTAATTTGTATCATAGACATTCCTTTATTTGTTTGCTTGTTTGTTTGTTTGTTTGTTTTTTAAATGTATATGTGTGTCAAGGTTCTTGTGAGAGGTCCTAGGAAGCTTATAAGCCTAAGTTCTCACCTCTCCCTCTTGTATGTGGGTCTTAGGAATTGAACTCAGGTCATCAGGCATGGGAGCAGTTATTTTCACCCACCAAGTCATCTCATGTGCTGGCTTTCTTTGTTACATTGTTTGTTTTCGTCATCTTGGTTTCCCGTTTTTGCCCAAATGCCAAACCGTACTAATTGTTCTTCCACTCAATAACTATTAATGTTTTTATATTGTATCATAGTAGCTATCACGATTCTGGCTTTCATCACCAGCACTTTATTATTTTAAAATGTTCTTCTTTACTGTCACACCTGCTAGCTGTGGCAGTGCAGGTGGCTGTACTGTACATAGTTGAGTGACTGGACTACACTGGCAGGGGACAGGTAACCCTCACAATGCCAGTTCCCAGGTTCACATTCTTTATGCAATCCTTCATCTCTCTAACATGGAGATGAAACCTTTAGATGTGTTCTGGCCAATAGCGTGCTTGAAGGTGACAGACGTCACGTCTGAGATTTAGCACCAAGGGCCTGAAATGCTCAATTTCATTGGCAACTTTTCATGCCGACTTTGATGATTAGAGCACTCATATTCGGAATACCTGGGTAACAAGAGCTTAGAGGCTACCACCAGCCCACTCTCAGAGAAAAGTGGGTCGTTAATCTATCTTTCAGTCAAGGCTAGGCAACCAGCTGTCACACCACCCTGCTCAGAAGGAAATCAATGCTCCCTCTGTATTCTGGCAAACCCCTAGCCCTAATTGACAACCACAGCATTACAACTGTTATAGCAGAAATTGTAGCTAAGTCATACCATCAATTCCATTATAATAGGAATTATATGAAACTGTGTGTTGCTTTAAACCACTGATTTTTTTAATATAAGGTTGTTAGATATTAGTAGAAAATTAATAAAACATTTAGAATCACAGAAGTTTTACGGTCACCTTTGATGTAGATCCAAATTATCTCCCTTGGTGGAACTGTCAATCTTATTCATGTTCATTCACTTAAAACACCAGTGAATCATTCTCATGGATAGATGAAAATGTAAAATTTGTAGCAACCTAACTAAAAATCGAAGGGCATTGCTAATATCCACACATGCCTCCAATAACACAGTTGCGTCCTGTTATTCTTGGTTGAGCCAGTTTACCCATAGAACTACACAGTCTTTCTTAGTAGAGTAAGACTAGAAGCATTTCTTGTTCCCCAATGAGTTTAGTTGCCTGCTACTATCCATAATTTTGTCTTCAAGATTTCTACTTCCAGAATTGTAGTCAATGAGCATTTCCTTTGCATCCAAAAATACCGGAGTTGGATTCCCAAGTCCAAGTTACAATAAGGACAACAGTCTTTCCCATGATTGCAGTTACCAATTGTTGAACCCAGAAATAGCATGACCTCTCATACAATGCTGATGTCAGACTTTTTCAATACATTGTATAAGTTTTCCTTAGGGAAATGCTGTTGGTAGGATAGATTCAACAACAACCCAAATACTACATACCCGTAAATTCTTAATCTGCAGTGTTCCTTGGTCTTGGATCGTGGCTCTTGGATCTCTCCCCAGAAAAGTAAAGCCTTCCTTTAGCCAGCTAATTACAGGCAGAGGCTCACCAGTGGCTTTACATTTCAGCAGTGCTGTACCGTCTACTGCAAGTGTTTGGTTTATTGGTCCTTGCAAGATTATGGGTGGAGGTCTATCTGTCAAAACTAAAAGGCAAACACATATTCAGAAAATCTAGACTTCCATGACATTCAGTCATTTTGATATATTGACACTGAAAAGTGAGATTAAGTACACAAAGTCCTTTACTATCATTAAAATTTCTTTGCCTTGTCAATATCTATAGTCTTTTCCAACTATATACATTAACCATACCTACACTGTACTCAGAACATATCATTGTTTTAATGTATTCTGCATTCATTATAATTAAAATGATTTGAGGATACATTTTGACATTTTAGAAAGGTTGAGTTGAATTGAAAAACTTAGTCACATTGAAAGTAAAATAAAAATATTGGTAGCTTCTATGAGCTGCCAGTCATAAATTGTTCATTTTTTGTGCATATACATACATATTTAAAATAACCCTATGGTATATATTGCTTGTAAAGCTAAACTTCATCTTTGCTTTTTGTTATAAATACTACATATCATAGCAGCTTCCAAATGCTATGTTTACATAAGCTTATATGTTTTGTGGATGATAAAACATTAGACCTTAAATAATTTAAACACAAAATCATGACACTGGGTCTCCAAATGTTAGTCATGACATTTGATCAAGTTTATTGAGTTAATACACACAGCTAAACAGAGTGAACTAGCCAACCAGAATGCTTGGTGTAACCAAATTCAGTTTTCATCTATAATCAGTATAAATATTCAGCATAATTTTACAGTGTTCTAGCTCAGTGTGCTTTTTTGCTTATGGAACATCATCCTTTAGCAAAATAGATACGTTTTTAGAAATATTGTAAATGGTTTAAGAAACATATTAATGTCTGGCATTATATAAATGGTTGGCAGAAAAAGAGAATTAGTTTAATATTATGTTTGCTTAAGAATTCACCAGATTATCTCCAAGTCAAACTGATAAGCCCAAGTTAAAAATATGACATTTAAGAGCAAATGACTATAGTAGGAAAGACAAGAAGGATATCCTTTAATTTTATATTGTACATGTAAATATCTATGTATATATGTATACATGTAATTATTATATGAGCAAACACAAGTAAATCTTATTTAAATTATACTGAATGTACTCTGCATGCCAGTATATGATAAAAATTAGTTTAAACTGATCTAGAAATTAGTACATAGGTCTTTGCATATGAGGACAACTCTGGCTTCTGCTCAAGTAGAATCTCTTCCGTTAGTTCCTACAAAACACAATTATCTGTGCATCATAATCTAAAATGTCAAACTCCTGCTTTAGAAATTTTATTAAACTTAGAAGTAAGCAAAATAACTTAATGGAATAAGGCTGTATAGCATTATAATAATTACAACAAATCTGGAGAGATGAAAGTTTAAGAGAAAGTTTTATGGGTTTTCAAATTAAAGTCAACGCACAAAACATTATAAATAATGCTATAATTAAGGGAGAAAGTGGACCTTCATTACATTCTAAAATGTGTGTATCAAGTTTTAAATACAGCATATCTGTTTCAAGTCAAATAGCTATGCAGAATTCCAGTAATTTCTTATCACCTGCTTTTATTGTCCTATCTCTGACATCATTAGACACAACCAAAGGTCAACTAATTAGAATTTCCCCTTCTTTCCCCTCTACTACCTAAATAAATAGCTCATTGCCTAGAATGACTCTGATCAATAAAGTAATTGAAAATCTCCTGGCTAGCAGAAATTCAGTCTCAGGGAAGTTATGGCTGAAAGGTGACCACAGGTTTCCATGACACTGGAGTCAAAGGTTAAATGAACATTTAGGGTTTTCAGTGATCTGTGAACAACTCTGTGGTCTTCTCTAACTGCATGTTATAAATCCTTAATAAACCATTTAGATAAGACCACAGTGCAGTGTTTATTTTCAACATAAAGTGTGAAATATATTCCATTTCTATATGCTTTTTGAGTCTTATTGACTCTACCCATAGAATGGCCATTACACTATTGTTTTAATTTTGAGAAAACATTGGAGAAACAAAAAAGGAAATGAACTTTCCTCACTAGTAATATTTTTATACATATTTAAAATAAGAATATATTGAATAGTTTGGTTCAAAGAACTTATTTTCAAAGCTTGAGTGTTTAGGCATTTTCCCTGGTATAAGACTGATGTTAATCATTATCTTTTATTCTGTGAAAGAATTATGGAGGCATAGAGGACCAAAGCTAGGGGAAAAACCCTTTGTCATCCTATTAACCCTTGAATGGGCTTTCTCAATTCCATGGCAGGAAATTCTCTGCAGCACCAGCAGGTTCAGTCCAGTCTCTAAATATCTCCATAGACAGTGTCTGTCTGGCCCTGCACCATTCCTGTGCTAAATTGGGCCTCACCATGGACATATGTTAAACATTGCCTTTTAATCCATACATGAATCCAGATATAAAGGAAAATAAAGTGAGTCTCACCACTGAAAGAGAGAGAGAGAGAGAGAGAGAGAGAGAGAGAGAGAAAATCTAAGAGTATAAAGATCAAAGGCCCTTTATCTCAGAAACTTAATATTAAGAGGAAAAGAAAAGTCAAAAAGGAGGAAAATTCAGAAAAAAATGAAACAAAATTAAGAGTTTCTCAATTTAAGACATTAAAAACTGGGGGAAATTCCTTTTCACAGCTCATACACTATCTATCCCCTCCCACCCAAGCTGTAAAGTACAATAAATAACCTTCTGGTGAAAAGAAAATCATCACACCCTTTTCAACTTCCAGCAGAAATTAAAATTCAAGGTACATATGCACAAGCAAAAAAACCATAATTTTAGCATCATTACTCCCTTTGAATGCATTTAATTAATTTAACTTAGTGAATGTATAATTAAAGTTGGAAGAATGTCATAATGTGATTAGCTAACTTAAATCTCATTTCTGTCTTGCTGATGATGTTTAAGGATGGTATTTTCTACTCCTCTAGTCAGATAAAAGTATTAATATCCATCAGAATCAGCCACTCCAAGGAAGTACTTAGTGAAAGCATAGAGATTATATTTATAAATAGGAGTGATGTCATTTGTTTAAAATAATACACCCTGGTAAATTTAATGATCTAAATAGCTATCTTCAATGTTCTTTTTCTTAGGGGGAATGACTAGTATGAAATCAGAAAGAATTAGAAACTATTAACCATTATTGATCTACTTATGTAAATGTAATATATTTTCTAATGAAACTGTATATATAGGCATCGATGCAAATTTTTTGACAAATCAAATATTCTCCCCAAACCTGAAATAAAAAATAAAATAATAAAAAATAAAAATAAATAATATAAAATAATAATGATAAAACTAATTCTTTTCATGAGGATAATTGAGCAATGACATCTCACCGTCAGTAACTTCCAGCTGTGCTTTAGCTAAAATGCTTCCTGCCACCGTTAGGGCCTGGCAGATGTAGTAACCCGCATCTGAACGCTGAATGTTCGTGATGGTGAGGTCCCCTGTGGGCGACACTGAACACCGGCTGTTGGGCTGCTGAGGTTGATTCGGGAAAAGTAGGTTCTGTGGAAAACCAAGAACAACAGAAAACAGTGTCTTCAGTGTTTGTCCCTCAGCAAGCAAAGTTTCATTAACAACTATAATCACTATAAGAATATGGCTGAAAAAATCAAATGTACAGATTTAAAACCACGTGGTTCTGAAATGCCTATATGTTCCACAGTGGGTTTGACTGGGAAATATTTTCCACGTCCTAAACCATGAGCTACAGAGTAAGCGTGTTCTACATGGAGGAACCTCCATCCACAGTTCTCAAAATTATGACTTTCAAATTTAACTTTGGATTAGAATATAATTCATGGAGTTTTATAGACACACGGATCTGCAAGATATTGACTGAATTGGGACCACTAACATAACTTTATATCAACTATCTACCCCCTTGTGTTTGTTAGTTATATATTTCGGCTTTGAAATTTAGTTTCTGCCTCTCTAAAATAAGTGGGCAAAGGACTACTCATATGACTCGGTTCCCAGGCATTTAAAGCTGTTGACTGTAATGCTAAGTACAGAGGAATCTTATACAGTAACAAAAGATGTCAAATATCATTGCTGTTGACCAATCTGAATATGTGAGGACAAGTTCCAAATAGTGTATATACTGTAGACTGACCAGGGGATGCTTCTAATTCTAAATTTTCCATGGTCAGCCATACCAGCTTCTGAAAGAGCTATGAAAAAAAAAATGCTACAATTTAAGCAAAGGTACGACAATTCTTTAAAATAAGTAAATGCTCCCGCATGGGTCTGAAAGCATGCAAGTAACCTCTACAACCTTCAAAGTATTGCTTTCGTTTAAAAATAGTTTCCTACACACTTCATTAACGCCTGTCACACAACTAATAGAGCCCACTCACGAACCCTTAAAGTTCCTCTCTCAGAACTGGATTATTCATTTGGAGGACCTGTGCTGTTTTACTGTTGTTCAATTAAGAAAAAAACCTGTGGATACTATAAATCATACTGAGGTATATTCCTAGCTGCACTATAAATAAGGACATATCAATTTTTATGTTGTATTTACTTACAAAAAAAAAAAAAAGCATTAGAACCCCCTGGGATCTGTTTGGCAATATGGTAATTAATTTTCCAAGTTTGTAATTAAACAATTTCAATAAGTTGAAATCAGGAGGTAATAACATTCAATTAAAGGCACAAGACACATTTTCACCTTAAAATATTTTTACCCTTGAAGTAATGCCAGTGGACGAGGATAAAATAGGGTATTAACACTTTTCAATTACGCTAAATGACTTTAATCCAGCAAATGATGTCCTACTTTAATTAGAAGCTCTTCTCTTTATTGCGACATGATGGATGTCCACTTTATGAGATTCAAGTGAGACACTATAAGCCCACTTTACATAAACATTACCATGCTATTAAATGCTGTCTAAAAGGAGCAATGTTTGCTAGCATGACAGGAATATAATTTCAAAATGCTATTGCCCCTCTCAGAAAGTCGCATTACTCTATAATACTAGGCATTTTCATATACTTGAAAGATAATTTGAGAACAAACCGAATCTCCTGTGGAATCCAAATATATTACAGTTATAAAACATCTGAAAGAGAAGGGTCTAAATTTTAAGGGCAGTTGAAAATGATACAATAACTCAAAGGGCACACTTTCCTGCAATTAGCCATTAGAATACTAATTTGCATTGCACTAATCCATCAGATGGCCTAATTCTCCCTGGGATCTCTTCCTCTACAATGTAACGTCATTCCACTTTCTAAATGATTCGTTGACGTGGAAGGTGGCATTTGATTGACTTTAATCCATCATCTATAGTCCCAGGTTGTATGGCACCGGCAAAAGAAATGGATTACAAGTCAAGCCCAGCAACTCTGCGGAGCTCTCAAAGCGTTTGAGCACCGTATTAGTCCTAATTGGCATTATCAGCATGCACTGAGGACCGTGGATCGTTAACTTCAGGGTTTGGTCTCTTTCTTCTGATGGACAGGGACAGATGACGGTACAAGTTGAATACTGGAAACAGGAAGACTGAACTTTTGTGGATAATATCTAAATTCATTGGACGAAAATTTAGAGTCTGTCCAAAATTTTACTGCCACTCTTAATATCTCACGCTCTCAACTCCCCAGAGGAGATAATGGCGAAAGTAATCATAATATATCTAACACTGTAAGCAAACCAATACACATAACATCAAACATTGTGTATCATTATTAATATCTTTTGAATATTATTTCACTTTGTCAGACAATATGTGGTGATGCTTAAAAATCTCCTAATAATATCTATTCAACATCATTTATTATTATGTTAGATAGCCTCTGTTCACAGGACTAGAGCATCAGTGTCCGTTTTAACTTGTGTACTTTTAGGGCTATCTATATTAGTTATGTGATTTGTATATGTATTAATTTATCTTAACCAACAGCTATCTTTAATTATTGAAAAGACAAGATTTTTTTCATGCCAGGTGTTATAATTCTATTTGAAATAAACTTTACCAGTGAAGAGTCAAAGAACTCCTGAAGAGAAATTCATCTCTTTTAAAGTCTTCAAAAGGTGTGTCAATATCAACTCTTGACATTTAGATAACTTCCCTTATCCCCACCCTTCCAAAAAAATCACCAGAAGTTGGAGCGACAAGTAACCATTTCAAAAAGAATACTGAGTGCTTCTTTTTTGAGAAATGAATGCCTTCTTGAGTTATTTATAGAACCTTCAGAATGAACAGACAGCTCATTTCAAGAGGGACGTGGAGACATGTTCTTAGTCTAGGTTTCTTAATGTCTCATCTGCTTTAAGCTGGAAATTTGTATTGGCTCAACCTAGAAGCTAAGCACTTGAGAAAATTAATGTGTCCAGTCGAGTTTTCCAAAAGACTTTGAGAGATGATTTTGTCCAGAAGGTTCACAGCAAAAACAAGATAGTTGTTTCCTGTGTAAAATGTGTTGTTTCCTGTCTAATTTTATTATGAAGAAATCCAGAGGGGGAAAAAAAGGAAGAATGGAATTCCTCCATTATTAAATGAACGTGTGCTTAAGTTTGTTCTCTTTTTATACCGCCCAGGCAGAGGGTTGAAATTAGATTCTATGGGAACTAATACTGGAGTTTTAAAATGCTGTTTCATGTCTTTTATGCTAAGAACTATTCTAGGCATTTTATATGTGACACTTCACTTAATCATACTATGCCACTAGGTACAAGAAAGCAACATGGCCATTGCTGTCAGAAATTTTCAATATCTTTGTTAATTGAGGTTTGAAATATTTTATTTTTATTTTCTGTTAGATACAGAATTAAAAAAAAATAACCCCTGTCAAATAAAGAGTCTGTATTGAAACACTTGATATCCAGTTATTTTAGAATCATTTCTTTCTCAGAAATAACACACAGTGAACAATGACAGAAAGAGAAGACAGGTTCTGAGGGTCATCGAGGGAGAAGTTCAGAGATGTCAGAAAAGCAGTCATGCCCCCACTCACCTGGCTGCCTTCTTTCTGCCAAAAAACAGCTGGCTGTGGGTTTCCTTTAGTTTCACAGGGGAATGTCACTGTCCGGCCCTGAGCAACGATCTGATCTCTTGGCCTAACCACAAACTGTGGAGGAGCTAGAATTTGAAAGGAAAAGACAGCGTAAACATCAACCTTTGACAACAAGGAAAAAGATATCAAAGAGAAATCTGGCCCTGAGTGGTTGGCCCAGCAGTGGAGCCAGAGCAAGTCTAGGTCACTTTACTTACTTTAGTGGATTTCTCACAACACAAAGGAAAAGAAAGAACAAACTCTCCAAGATGCAGGAAGAAATGAGGTTATTAGCAGACATACTTGAAATATTGTTCATTAGCATCCTGTGTCTTAGTACTTGCTTAGTAAAATAGATGCCTCATAATCCTAAAATTCATGAGACAACATGTCACTGCCAATTTGGAACTATATTTTGAATAGGTCACCGTGAAAGAGTATAGTATCTTAAGCAACTATCTTCTTCCTGAAAAGTCAATGTATTTGCAAGCACAAAGCTCTTTATAATGTTTTCAGGATATTGTATGAGATCCTGAAGTCACAAAAAAGTTTACATTTTATCCTCATTGTTATCAAACATCTGAATATTCAAGGCTTGATGCACCCAAAACACTGAAGTACAGGAGAGACGAATAGCTCATACAAAGGTTACTAATAATATAAACACATGAATTGAAACAGTTTATTCCTTTTGAATAACTTTATTTCAATATGCAGTAATCAGGCAATTAGTACATTCTACTGGGCACTATAGAGTTGGAAATATGAAGCTCAAGAGGTTCACAGCCTTGTGAAAAAAGTAACCATAAAACATAATAATCGTGATATAAACAAAACACACCCAACAACGATGACAAATATGCCGAGTTCAGAGAGGGCCTTTCAGAACACCACAGAAGACGACATCAGTTATACAGCAGTTGGTGAGCAGGGGGAGGGGTAGGGGGTTTCAGAGGGGAAACTAGGAAAGGGGAGAACATTTAAAATGTAAGTAAAGAAAATATCTAATAAAAAAAGAGAAAAGACAAGAAAGAAAATGCTTTGGCTAGGAAATGAGTGTTATAAGAATTTTGAGTAAAGAGCATCATTTGGACATCGGGATGTTGAACACTTTTCACATTTGGTGCTCACTGAAGAATTTAAAATCAAGAGTGCATCTACTACAATGTTGTGAGGTGGGAGGAAGAGAAGGTTAAAATAATTAACAGAGTGGAAATAAAGGATCATGCTACCCTGCCAATCCTACGGTGGATATCCCTCATCTGAATGACAGCTGCAAAGTAAACCTTCCGGAGACTTTATTACTAGGATGAGGATGGAAGACATGAGAAAGGTTTACTCAGTAAAGTAAGGCATGAGGTTAGGAGACTAGTAGAAAGGTGTAGGTAAAGATGATAATCCCAAGGAAGAGTGACCTTTTAGAAATGGAAAGAAATGGAAATAAAATCCTAATGCTCACAATGAGATGGGGGTCTAAAGATAGGAAAGTGGGAAGCACTAGAAGATACCCAGACACTTCCACAAGGACATCTTCACACCATGCCCTTCCGGGGAAAATAGTCTCCTATCCCGTGACTATTAGAATAGCTCTTTCTACTTTAAAGATGTTATTTAGGTAAGAAACTTAAAACCGACAAAACAGTTTCAAACCAGCTCTAACTTGTAGAACTCAGTGCAGAGAGAACGTAATCATAAAAAGTGGACACTGGAGAATTTTAACAATATGCAATGTCTGAAATGGGCAGTAATATACTGTCAAGTATACATCTTAACCCAAATTCTACCATTGGATAAAGAGCATAATTTTCTCAAACATAATCATACTTCTTTTTTTTTTTTTTTTTTTTTTTTTTTGTACACCAGTCTAATCACAAACTCAGAGATCCGACCACTTCTGCTTCCTGGGTGCTAGGATTAATGGTGTGTGCAACATTGCCTTCAAAAGTGTCCATTTTTCAGGAGACACGAAAATATGAGGTGTTTACCATGAAAAACCTTAACATTGTTCTGTATTATCTATGCTTTGCCACTTTAGGTTATGTGAACTTCTTGATATGAGAAAGACTATAAATTGTCCCAAATACTAGTAGAATTTTCGAATGTAAGAGATCTAACTAGTACTACTTTATTTAATTTTTATCATAATAACAATATAAAATATGGTAAAATTACCAAATAAGGATGTGTAAAATATTATAACCCATTATTTAATTATTTTGATAAAATTACTGCATGAACTTGAGGTATTTCTTTAGATTTCTCCAAATCTGACTTCCCATTTTAAAAACATCCCTTTTTAAAGATTTGTTTTATTTTATTTATATATATATGTAAGCACTACATAAATACTTGTGTATAAACATCCAGATTTCCATCAACGATACAGGCCAGAATAGGGCATCCAATTCTCTACATCTATGGTTAAAGGCAGTTGTGAGGCACCAGAATTGGGTTCAGTGAAACAAATGTGTTTTTTTTTAATTTCCTAAAATATTTCTAATCCCATATCTAAAATCCTGTTCCCAGATTCAAAATTTGTCCCCAAATAAGGACAAGAACAAGACCATACCATACATTTACTTTCCTGAGACTAGGCGATTCACATTTTTATTCATTCTAACCATTTGACTAGCTAGAAATTATAAGACGCTCTGCTTAGTACAGAGATTGGAAAGTAAATAACATAATGGACTTATATAATGCCCTTGACTTTAAATAAACATAAAAGTAAACACAGTAGGATATGATTCATGAAGTAGTTATTAGTTTTTGTTGGTTTGTTTTTCTGTTTAATGCAGGACTCAGGAGGTGGAGATAGTTGATCTCTCTGAGTTTGCAGACAGTCTGGTATATACACAGATTTCCATACCAGCCAAGGTGACATAGTGAGACTGTCTAAAACCATAAATGCAAAAGGAACTTGGGGAAACAGTAAGAATAGAACCAAAGACAGTATATAGTGAGGAAGGAAGAGAGAGTTAATTTTGAGTTGCGTTCCAAGCATAGGCATTCACTAGATGAGAAGTAGTGAGCTCGGTGGGCATGGAGTGAATCAGCATTGAAGGCAGAGAAATGTGGGATTACAACTTTTACAGAGAAGGCTGTAAGAAGAAACAATGTCTGGAGCAGAGACTGAAAGAAAGGCCATCCGGAGACTGCCCTACCTTGGAATCCATCCCATACACAGTCACCAAACTCAGACACTATTGTAGATGCCAAGAAGTACATGCCGACAGAAGCCTGACATAGTAGTCTCCAGAGAGTCTCTCCCAGAGCCTGACAAATACAGAGGTGGATGCTTGCAGCTGACTGAGCATGGTGTCCCCAATGGAGCAGTTAGAGAAAGGACTGAAGAAGATGAAGAGGTTTGCAAACCCCATAGGAAGAACAACAATATCAACCAACCAGATGCCCCAGAGCTCCCAGGGACTAAACTACCAACCAAAGAATACACATNGAGGGTCCCATGGCTCCAGCCATATATGATACAGGCCAGAATAGGGTATCCAGCCACATTTGTAGCACAGGATGGCCTTGTTGGACATCAACGGAAGGATAGACCCTTGGTCCTTTGAAGGCTCAAAGCCCCAGTGTAGGGAGAGGAAGGTGGGAGTGGTTTGGTGAATGGGAGAAGAAGCAGGGAGAGGGGTGGGGTGGAGGAGGTGAAGCATGAAAGGGGATAAGATTTGAAATGTAAATAAAGAAAATATCCAATAAAAAATAAGATTTAAAAAAAAGAAAACTCAGGACTCAGCATATTACACTGAATACAGATAGACCAGATAATTCATGCTAAAGGTGTTTAACGTATTGCTCTGGAAAAAGATCTATTTACAAGGATATTTTTACAAGGAATGAATGTTCTGGAAGTAATGTGGCTGCGAATTGAAGACACTGAATAGAAAATCAGAGAGGCAAAGGGCTAAAGAACCTTAGAAAGTTGGGACAAAAAAAATCTAGTGATAAATACATTGTATGGAGGTACTTACAGGAAACATGCCATCATGTGAACAACTTAAAGATATATCTCTACGCTGCAGTTATTCCTGGTAGTGGAATAAAAAATAAAAGGAAATAACAATTTCCTGATTTCTAACTTTATAAAAGATGACTATCAAATACTTTGTTTACACTATTTATAAAACAAGCCTTGCATGAGATTTTTACTCATAATGCATCTTTCTCCTAAGTTACTATAAATATGCTACATCTCTAATGATTGTAATCACTTCTTGTTGCCAGAATTTCAAGACCCATGGCTCCCAAAAGACCTGCCATTGTCTTAGTATTATCTGATCTTATAAAACACTGATGCGTTTAACAGAGCAAAATTCAAAGACCACTTGTGTCTTTGAAAATGCCTGACCTCATGTCAGCTGAAATCCAGACAACAGGAAAAATTAAAACAATCACTTTTTCCTGGGTAGACTCCCTGCCGAAGATCTATACTGCAATCTCTGTGAGGGAAGATTGGCTACAGAAATTTATTGGGGAGGGGGAGAAGCTAAAATGAAAAAACGGCCCCAATAATTCTTCTGGGAACACTCCCCTGTATCAGTATTTCTGAAGGGTGGTATTGAAAATGGTTTTAAAGAAGGACTTGGGCATTGGGACCAATGGGAGGGAGCAGCCAGAGGAGGCAGTCCATCAACAGAACACAGAAGCACCAAGTGTGCTGTACACAAAGGGGCTTGAGTCCTGAGAGTGCTCACATTAAATATAGGAAACAAAATTAGGCCCTCAAGATGTCAATTCAAAACCCACACTTAAACCCAAACCAAACTAGAAAGATTGACTTATAAAATCCAGATGAATTTACTTATTAGAGAAATGGCAATTGTCCTATATCTCCTTAAGAAAACAAACTATAAAGTATGTATTTATAATCTGAAAACCTAAAATTAAAACAAAATTATTAGATAAACCTCTCATAACTACGATGTACTAATCCATGTGCTCAATCTGCCAGGTGATTAGATCTTATTGTTATGTCTGAATGAAGAGAGATGAAGATGTCCGGTGCCACAATTCAGTGTTTAATTAGAACAGGTTAAAAAAAAATAGCTCTCTAAGAAAAGTACAATGCATGAATTCCAGAGAAGCACGCTCTAATATCAAAAGGTCAGTTACGTTTGCACTTCTCGGAGAGTTCAGCTGAAACTGTGTTTTGAGAATTTAAATAAAATGCACAGTAAATTAGATTTGATTCCTGCTAATTTATGCTTCGGTACTGCATTCAGTCCATGCTGGCTTCAATCAAAGTCATGCTACAGCACTTTTATGCTAATGCCTGCTGGTGAGCCAGAGTGGGTGGAATGGAAATCAGAAAGCTGAGCATGAGTCAGAAGCATAGGGCATGCTGGAGGTGGGCTTCGAGACGAGGGGAGAGGGACCTAAAGGTTAATCACATCATGTTCAAGTTGTTTCTACAGGAAACTATGACTTTCTATGGCAACCATTAACATGGAGATAGCCGGGCAGCAGTTAGGTGCATTTCTATGGGATATGCAGTGGTTACAGACACACTTAGCCGGACACTTTGATTGTAAATTTGTACCTGAATGAATCATCTTTGGATTCTTTAATAAACATTTTGAACTTACTAACTCAAGTAGAAAACACTGTGTGTGTGTGTGTGTGTGTGTTATTTAATATATTTTGCTCATTAAATGCTAGTATATTCTGTAAGAATATTTTAAAATCAGCATCTTCCACCGTTTGATTGAGCTACATATGTACTTCTTCACAACTTCTTTAACACAATGGCAAAAAGACAATATCGGCGTGCTGACCCAGGGTCAATGGCCATGTTATATCATCCACAGGCATTAGTTCATTTCAAATATAGAATTATACATGTCTCAACTATGACAATCTTTATATAAATACCAGTAAGTTGAGCTTTTTGAAGAATGCTTCAATTATTACATAAAAAAAAATGTTATCTTGGGGAATAGACTTGACATTTGGTTTATTTTAAATAAATATTGAGCTCTTAATTTAAAATGATTCTCATCAGATAATGACCCCATTAAACTCATAATTTCTCATCTCTAGTATGAACCAAAAGACTAGGAATTTAAGATTATAATTTCTAGTATGGTAGACTATAGGAAAGAGTACACAATGTTTTCATGAGCAGTGTGTCCCTTGTCACTTGTGTGGTTGTGTTCTTGTTCCTGTGCTCCTCAAACCCTGGCTTCTATTATCCCAATCTTGTTGACATGGGTGAACCTGAACATACTTTGACTATGTACCTGCTATGGCTTCTTTCCAGTGTAAGCAACACAGATTTATTTGTTCTGAGTTGTTTATGTGCTGTTCTCTATGTTTCTTGTTTCCTGAAATAACCTGTAATATCTCTACAGTAAAATATCTGTCTTTGCCTTAGAACATTTTTTGAGCTGTAAAAGTTGAAAGGGATGCCTAGAAGATATTTCGAACTACTATAAAGGAAATGTTCAACATTTTCCCACATTTATACATAAAGCGTCTAACACATTCTTTGCCCTGACTATAATAGTTTGGATAGACAGAAAGTCAAACAGGATATGTAGTTTGTAAAAAGGAAAATATTCCGGGCAATTCTGAAATTTCTCCATAGAATACCGTAGAAAATGTTCTCGTTGCCAAAGTTAAAAGGACCACAAACAAATATCCATGATCCCAGAGGAACAAAAACACATGCACAAAGACAGACATTATGTAGCATTCAAACCTGGAATTTCCTGAATATCATTTAAGTTTATACAGCCAATGTAAACACTGAGAACTGACTTCATTACAGTAGAATAGATGCAAGGAACAAGACATGAATAATCATTTAATGATAAATGGATTCTAATTGATAAATGATTAGTTCCTCACCTCATTTAATTGTAGTTATTTTCAATGTTTGACAAGTAATTTCAAAATAATTTGTTAATATTGAAATTGAATACATAATGTCATAAAATATTTGACTTTAAGCACATTAAGATATAATTTGTCTAAGAAGATGAAATTTATTTGTAATGGAAATTGCACATTAAAGATACAAGATTATAATAATCATTTTTGTAAAGCTTGAATAATTAGATATTATTTACTTTTATTATTTCCAACAAATTAAAAATGATCAAATTGCTAAATTACATAACTTAATAATATTTTGTGTCCATGGTAACTATTATTCAAGAGGAGGAATATGGTTGATTTCTAAGCCAGTAACTCTCAGTTAATATTTTAAAAATCTCATTCCATATAAAATATCTATAACTTTACCTTTTCTTTCAACAAATATCTGTTAACTCTATCTGCATGTTCAGTGTCAAATGCTTTTTAAAATGGAAAGTACTAAATGGGTCACTACTCTCATAAATGTGAAGTAATGACACAGTCAAGAGACTAGAGTGACTATGGAGAACAGTCTCTACACTTGTTGGTATTTTATATCTTACTCTTTACTAGAGTTGTTCGACAGATATAAAATTATATCAGTTGTTGTATGACTGGAGATGTGTTGCTGCCACGCAGTACATCTTTAGAGTTTGGAATCACTTTTATAGAATTCATTGATTGTAAGAAGATTAATTGAGGTGCTGTGTGTAATACTCGAGATCTTTCCTACTTGTTGTCTATAACTTGAAATCTGATGCCTGAACAAGGAACTGAAGTTGGCCAGTGATTTACTATCTAGTGTGATCCTAATATAAAAATGGTAAGTTTTTAATTGCCATAGAGAACAACCGTGGATACAATTCTGAGAAGAGTGAAGGAAGAAGAGGGTTAATCTGGTAAAAGGAAAGGATTTTTCCTCACACAGGCAATAACACCCACTGTGTATATACCTCATCCATTGCTACACCCACTTTGTATATACCTCATGCATTGGCACACCCACTGTGTGTATACCTCATCCATTGGCACACCTGCTTTCTTTGTGGACAGTAGCATTCTAAGTAAAATTCTTTCTGTGGTCTTGATGAACTGAAGGATTGTGTGAGTGGGGTATGCCAATTTCAATGTTAATGGAATTTATTCTATTTCGAAAATCTCTGCTAATTTTGTAATGTTATTAAATATTTCTACATTACAATGAATATAATAATTAACTCAGAACTAAGACAGACATGCTTATGGAGAACTTTAAACTTTATTAGATTTCAGATTGCTGAAGCAGATTTACTCTCAATTAGAGGTTAGCAGAGGAGGTCATGGAAGTAAAGCAAATTATTCTGGGTTTTAATAGGCAAGTGTTACAGAACTGCTCATTATACAAAAGACACAAATTGGAAACTCCTATGAAAAATATGTCAATAGTCTTTTTAACAAATCACAATTTTAAATCTCACATGATTTTTTTCATTTTCAAATGGGTACACTAGCTTTTAAAAATATGTTGGTTTATTTTATTCATTAGCTTAAAAATTTCCCACGTAATATACTTTTATCATATTATCACCCCTCTATTAGTTTTCTTGATTAAGATCTTAGTAATAAAATAGTGAAATTTTGCTTTTAAAGTCACTGATAACCTTCAAGAAAAATGGTTAGATATTAAAAAAATAACTAGTAAGGATTGTTAACTGTAGAGATATTAACTGCAAAGACACGACGTCATTATTACACCAACGAAAGAAGAAGAAATGGTGCTGGAAAGTCAACCCTAAATTGCTCCAAACTCTTAAATTAGGAAGAGTGTGTTTTCTCATGTGGCAAGGAGGGCACCAGAAGATTGGGAATGAGAAGGCAAAGCAGAGCTTAAAGGTAATTCTTCAAGCAAATGGTGAGACCAGGCATGCGTTTTGACTCACTTAACCTGTCAGCTTGCCAGAACTGTCTCGTCAGCAATCTAGCCCACTATGAGGGCTGCTCGTGTCNCAATCTCTCTCTCTCTCTCTCTCTCTCTCTCTCTCTCTCTCTCTCTCTCTCTCTCTGTCTCTCTCTCTAGAAGATTGCATAAGATGCCAATCAGCAAGAAGCAAAAGAAAAAAAAAAGCAACCAAGGAACAAATGTCCTTATACTGAGGGGTTGCTTCGTTAACAGAATTTTAATATGCAATTGCAATGTTTCTTAATAACATTAATTACACGCTCAGGAAGGCACCATCCTAAGTCATTAGTGCTTTCTTTTTGTTGCATTTTATCTACTACCAGCAGAATGAAAGATATGAGATGGGCCTGTTACTGTTAATGTTGCTTGATCTTTTTATGGCACAATTTAATACTGCTTGCATAAACATTTTCCTGGCAAGTATTAACTACGTATGTATGCATATGTTTGTATTAAGTAAGTATACCAACATAAGGCATGTACTTACAACATGCTAAGAGTTATGCTATTTCTCAAGACAGAACAAAGACCACAACAGTACTTAGTACTAAGATATTTGTCTAGCAGATGAAAATAACACCAACAATAAATTTCAAAAATAATACGGACCAAGTGATTTTACAATATATTCAGAAATATGTAGCTCAAATTTTAATTAAATTTCTAGTCTGATTTAATGCATATAATCATGAAACAATTACCTGAGTAACATAATATATTTAAATGAGTTACATAATAATTCAAATGTTACCTATAATAGGTATGTCTTATGCACATTATAGAATTGTTAAAGACAGCATCTTCTGACAACGCCGTCTTAAACTTTTTATATTTAGTGTTCTATAATGTTCCATAAGGGCTTATTCTTCCATTCCCTGATATTGCATAGAAGAAAATAAGTTAATATGAGAAATGTATCATAATCCCAAACCTCATATTTTTAAATATTATTCTCATCAATCAAGCACAGAAGAGAATTCATGTTGGATACCTTTCTGTCTCATGTCTGTCTTCTTTTGAGTCTGACTTTACAGAAATATCTCTCAATATTATAAAACTTAATTTTTGATTCTTTGAATGTAATCTGGATGTAAGTGTGGTACCTAGAAATAAGTTATGACTGTGCAGAACACTAATCAAAAGTTAGAAAGCTTATTGAAAGAGCAAAATCTACAATTTTAAATGGTTCACGAAATCTTCACTTCCTGGTGTTGTCTCTATGCATATGTTATGATATATGATGTGTTTACAGAGTATGTCATTCAAGTTTCTACTTAGTTGACGTTAAGACCTTTATACTAATTAGGTGAACTTAAATGATCATATAAGATTTCTAGAGAAGGGCACTGGGTATAAGCAAGTAGGTGTTCTCAGTAGGTGAACTCAGAGAAGTAAGATATAAAACGCATGTGGTGGTTTGAGTAAAAATGGTCCCCATATCATAACAGGTATGAATGCTTGGTCCCCTTTTGGTGGAAATCCTGGGAAAGATTAGGAGGTGTGTCTTTGCTGGAGGATGCACTGAGGGTGGGATCTGACTTTTCAAAAGTCTCTCTGCCTTGTGCTTGTAGATCAGGATTTAAGCCCTCGACTAACTACTGCTTCAGAACCGCGCTACTACTTTACTAACCGTCATATTATCAGGTCATATGCTATAACCATCAGGGACTATGAACCTCAAATTAAATGCCTTCTTTTATAGTTCATCTTGGTCACAGTCATACAATAGCAATAACAAAGTCACTAATACAACACAGAAAGGATTTGAGGTTTAGCCATTAAAGTATACTGGACAGCTTCTAAAGCCTGAGATAGTGGTGGGCATCTAATAAAGACTACAGGGGTGTAGCCCCCAAACTCTGAGGATATAAGTGTGGAAGGAGGTATCCCCAACCTTCACATGTGTGTATTTAGAAGTTGTAGCTACAAAATTTCCTCATAAGAAATAGATGTCGTTATAAATCATTAGATTTGTGGCATTTGTTTGTATAGCAAGAGGAACCTCTCAAAGCTGAAGTACAGCTGTTTTATGATGCAAGGAATATGAATGAAAATGAATAGGGCTCTCATGAAAATGCACATATCTTGATAGATCTGCTATTTGTTAACAGCTATGGAAATACAGTGGAGGAAATCAAATGGTTTTGATAGAATGTTTAGAAAACTTTCCAAGTAGGGATACTGAAAGAGCCTGAAACAGCTTCCATTTTCCAAACAAGTAAGCCTTCTCCATCTGCATTTAACTAAATAAGTAACCAGCAAAAGACCAAAACATGATTTAAGTTAATTAGATCAGTATGTCACCTAATTATCCATTTAAATAATGACAAAAGGAAGATCATAATAAATGTAAAATAATAAACTCATAACCTCTAAAATTTACTCAAAGAAACAAAAAAATAACCATATTTTTGAAAGCTTCCTATTGTCTGAATGAGACAGTGCCCCAAACAATTCTCCCTAAAATTTTATGCCTACCAAAGTTATAAGAAATGAGTAAATTAGCCAAGACCAAGAAATAGGTGATTGAAAAGTGAAGTTTAACAATGAAATGAGGAAAATTGAAAACAAAAACAAAGAAGTCAATCATATTTAATAAAAAGTACTTTGCAATTGGAATTGAACAAGGAAGGTTTTCACTTATTAAAACACATATCAAAATGTGTCATAAAACTGATGTCTCTAATATTGTCCAGGAGAAGATGATAAAGAGGGGATGTTGACAAGGACACACCAGCATAACTGATATATTTGAGGGAGTGAACAAAAATATTAGAGAATTAAAGATTTCCATAAAACATTAATAAACCACAATTTAAGGGATTTTGTTATATCTCAGAAACAGTAGACACCAGATGATCAACACTTAAGGCTTACACATCAAAATCACAGGAAGAACGAACAAGAACAATCTTACAGTATAATAAAACAAGCGGCAAAATTATACGATAAGCTTCATAATTCGGTAAACTACAATTCATTATAAAAGCTTAAAAGGACCTCTTATTGTTGTTCCACCTACAGGACCCCTTCAGCTCCTTGGGTACTTTCTCTAGCTCCTCCATTGGGGGCCCTGTGTTCCATCCAATAGCTGACTGTGAGCATCCCCCTGAGCTCGTGTCTCTAGCTGCATATGTAGCAGAAGATGACCTAATCGGCCATCATTGGGAAGAGAGGCCCCTGGTCTTGCAGACTATATATGACCCAGCACAGGGGAATGCCAGGGCCAAGAAGTAGGAGTGGGTGGGTAGGGGAGCAGGGGTGGGGAGGGTATAGGGATCTTTTGGGATAGCATTTGAAATGTAAATAAAGAAAATATCTAATAAAAAATTCAAATACAAAAAAAGGATCTCTTGCCTACATTCTAAGAATTGTGGTTGAATGTGTTATGTAATAATTTCAAAAGCAATTTGTTCTTGTTTGGCAATGTACATACTGTGACTTACACAGCTGAAGTCACTTCAGTGTTAGAAATAATACATGATTGCATTGCTTCCTTAAAATAACCCTCTGCAAAGATACGTTTCTCATGATGAAAACACTACTGAAATTTATAAGACATAAACAATACTTTTTATGTAAGCTATCAACATGAAAAAAGTAAAAAAAAAAAAAAAAGCGGGCTTCAGTAATAATTAAAAAAACAAAAACACCACCAATAAGAACCCATAGCTTTTTAGTGCTATCTACAGAAAACATATACTTGCAAGTAAGAGATGACCATCTTAGGCATCCGAGTAACAGCTTTTCCATGGGAGATGGAAGGCTGAGAATCAAAACACAGATCTTGCAAAACACACTCAAGATATCTTTAGGAGATATTTCAAGAAGAAGTGTAAGAACTATGAGCTTCTTGATTTTAAAAGTAATTGAAATAGTTAGCATATCAAAAGTAATTGAAACAGTTAGCATGTATGGTACTTCTTTGGGTATGTACAGTGACTGTGGATGTCAGAAATAGATGTGGAATCAGCATGAATTGGAAGTACAGATGGTTATGAGTCGCCATGTGTATGCTGCAAGAGCAGCAAATGCTCTGAATTACTGAGACATTTCTCTAGCACTGTTTCTTTAAAATTAAATCATTTAATATGGGTGTTTTGTGCAACAACATGTAATTCTCAAGTATTTATAAATACTTGCATTGAAACATTCTATCAAAATGTTGCAAACATTTTGTATGTGTGTTTCTGTGTGTGTGTGTGTGTGTGTGTGTGTGTGTGTGACTAAATTGGTAAATGATTAAAGATTCCTGTGAAGTTATATGGAGTGTTTGTTATTCATGATTTCCAAAAGTTTCACCCGATCCACTCAGCTTTTCCTCTCTATAGCTGAGGCAATCAGCAGCTAGCATATGGTACATAAGACACAAAACGGAAGAGAGCTCAACTTCACAGGCAAGGCAGCTGGTAGATTTGACAGTTCTTTTCCAAATTGCTCATCGTGTTTTGAATTATTGCTAGGAAAAAAATGTGTTGCCCATCTCCAAAATAGATGTTCATTTTTATTTTTATGCTGGAGAAAGACTTCTAATAGGAAAATAAACCAGATGGTTATAGGAAAAGAGGTAGGTTTCCTATTGAGATCATTTTCATATTGTCAGAAGACATTTCCAAGTAAACAAATAAATACTTCACTATTCATAGCCAGCTTTGCCCTCGGATGCACTTTAGCTCTCCGTATGAGTCTTGCCTTAGGAACAGTGTCAAAAATAAGGCAGAATGGTTTGGTGAATTCATTTTTAAAGAGACATTGATCTAGATTTTGTGCTAACCCCAAATATAACAGATAAGAGGGCTCATTCTGAGACATTAGTGACATTACAAACGACTAAGTGTAATATGGTAAATCTTTTTCTCCAGTGAGAAGTGTGCAATTGATGACATTCAAAATATTTTCTACAACCAAAATCTAATCAAACTTATATAGAATATCAAAATGCAGCAATGCATGCATGCAATTCTAATTGTGATTTGCATGGTGAAATAATCTTGCTGTCACTTTAAAACTCAATGGGATCTCTTAAGTCATCTTTGAACAGATCCTCACTTTTAAGTTCTCAATGATTCCAAATTGGGCTTCTCCACAGAACACAAAGAAGAATAATTTGGAATAACAGAGTGATTGTTTTCTGAAGTCTTACGTGCGTCGGAATCTGAATTTGATTCTTACTTTCCTTTAATATCCTTTATTTGAAGAATCCAGACACTTTTCTTTAGACTATGTGTTTACTTGAAAATATATTTCCCTATTTGTATTAGAATTAGAACATAATTCTCTCCTCTCCATATGATGTTTGTTTTAGAATACTCTTTATGCTATCTCTAAGATCCTCAAAGTTGTAAAATACTTGTGTTGGACACTATTAACACATTTGTATAATAATGAGTTTTCAATGATGCATGTAATTCATTATTTCAGTTGGTGTGTGCCTTTTAGCATTATTCTAAAAGTTTCAATGTCTATATTTAATATATTGAAAGCCATTGTAAGAGCTAATGCAGTGTCGTGGAAGTCTAATCTCTTCATTGTGAGCCTTTTCTTTACTAATCCAATGAAAATGTATCTAACTTTCAATTTCCCAAGTTCATAGCAGTTGTCACATTTGAAGTATAGCTCTTCATACTTCTGAGCACTGTCGTAAGTCACTCAAGACAGATTTATGAAATGACAGACTTTCTCAGATAAAGTATAATATGTCAAAAAGCTATTCTTTATTTCCAGTCCAATGGGAATTTAAGAAATTGTTTCAAACAAGGATAAATTTGGAAATAACTTATGAAACTCACTGTAGGTGACAGCTACAACTTAGATCAAGGAACATTCTATGATGTTTTAACCAATGCTTTTTTTCTTTGTTTAAAAGTGGCAAATGGATTAGAGATTCTGAGAACTTGTCAAATCATTTTAGTTAAGAGGCCATTTGTATGAGCATATTATTTCTAGCTACCAAAATCTGTAAGTGAATCTATTTATTTTCTGTTCACTCTAAAACTGCCTGTTTCAGTTACAATGTCTGCATCATTCTTTCTGTAATTATGTCTATTGACAAATGATTTTTATCTATTTTAACATTGAAAATCAGGACCGAAGATTACTGTACCTTTGATTTTAAAATCTTTTGTATGTGTGTGTGTGTTTAAACTTTATGCATTTAAACTTTTAGCTAATACATTTTACTAAGGTAAGTTTTAATAACAACTTTAGTTTTTGATACATTAATATCTCAGTTTACCTAGTTCAGAGATGCTGAGACAGAAAATCTAATGAAATGGTCACCTAACAGAGCATCAGTTCTAGAAGGTCAGAAAAGAGCATCAACTCTAGAATGGTGCTGAGTACAGTATTGGATCTAGCCTGCTCAAACAACATATTATCAGGTCCTCGTTCTCTTATTATTTTTAAATCACCCTCAATTGTAACATAATAATTATTAAAATATAGTTATTACTAAAACATTCACAAATAGTTAGCACTTAGATTTCTGCAAGCACATGCTATTCAGTTTCGCAAAGCCAAAGCAATAATGGGATATTAAGCGACAAACACTAACTGTTCATGCCAAAGGACATAGATCTTCCCAATCTCCCCACACTAATGTTAAGAATCCACTTTACAATGACATACACAAATTCCTATTAAATTTTGTCTATGTAGAAATGCAAATGAGCAGGCACAGAGAGAATAACCTTGAAAGATGAGGAGTCTGATTGGCTTAAAATGAAGTAAGTATAAAAGAAATAAACATCTCGATTTTTATGTATAGTCTTCTTTTTTCAGGAATATCAAACATAGGTCACTATTTTGTACATATTATAAAAAATTGTAGTGTTATATCTTCTTCCTTAGAAAGAGTTAAGAGTTTTCAACATACCAATAAAATATGTTATTTTGTCTGAAAACTGACACTAATTCATTCCTGTGTTGAGTCAAAATGGTTTACTAAAGCAACCAAAAAGGAGCAATGGTTGTAGCAGATAGTCCCTCATGAAGCATTTTAACATGGGCGAATAAATTTTCTTAATTATGACAAATGCTACTATGCATGATTTATGAAGCACTGTGCAAAGCCATGCCAAATGGAGAGAAGGATGGCTACTTACCAACAGGGCGAACTGTAGACATTACAATGGTGTGGTGAGAACATAAAAAAGAAATTAAAAAAAAGAAAGAAAATTATCAGAATGCATGATGTGTAATGTTACATTTAAGTATGGACAATAGAGTGACATCTATTCTCATAGTTCAGTTATGAACAAGGTTCCTAAGTCTGATAAAACTGAAAGACATAAACATAATTTTAAGGAAAAGGTTATTATTATTTTTTAACCACAGGACTAACTATGAGAGCTTAAAGGGATAGTTTAGATTTATCATCATAATTTACTTTAGGTACTATTTCAAAGACTTCAAATTAAGGAGTCAAATCCCATCTTAAATTTAAGAATAGACTAATAGAAGTAATTGAGCCAATGTTTAGCAAACATTTTGAAATTATAAGGTCTCACTGCTTGAATTAAATAGCAATTGGATTTCAGGCATTGCTTCTCAGAACCATTTCAAGGACAATAAACAACTACTTGATACAATTTTTTTGTAGGTAATAATTGAGGACCCCTTTGCGTTCCATCCATAGAATGTAACAAATGTACCAAATAGGTTGAGGTATGCCATTGGATCCCAACTAGCTTCCTGACTGCTGCTGATCCTATTCATTCTTCTGGCACAGGTGATAAAGCAGTGACTGACACGTAGATTCTTTCTCTTATTGAGTATGGCTTCAAACTGATGCTTCAGCTAATACATCACTTTTTTTAGTATGATACTATTACTTTGAATTACTAACAACCATAGTAATAGGCTACCCTTTCTCTTGATGACTGAAATTTTAAGAGACATGCAAAGGTTAATATTTTTTTCTAAAAATTTCAAATCAGTGTGAATAAACAACCATTTCATATAAAAGCAATAAGTAAGCATTAGAAAACATATATATGGTCCTTGTACACAGAAGAAAAATATATTTATAGGAATTATCTATATAAAGTATATAATTAAAATAGAAATGTTTCCACCTAATAGGCTATTGAACCATGATCCAGCTTATATAACCCTAGTGAATAATAGTGTATTTGTAGTGTGAATATATATTGTTGATGTCAGTTTAATCAACATGTCTATCATAATTCTGTATTTGTGCAATCCCTAAAAATAATAGTATATTTAGATATATATGAGATATGACTCTTTTATGACTAGCAGTATTTACAATTAGAAAATACTAATTTGGAAATATAATTATGGTATGTTTGTTGTAGGAAAGCATTGAGAAGGGGCCTGATGAGCCATCAGACTAATAACCAAGTAACGACATAAAATAGATATCATGATTCCTTCCTTTACCCTCAATAATTTCTCTTAGTTATGTCAATATCCTGTAGGAGGAAGAAAGCAATTTTGGAATTCATCCTAATTTAACTGCAAAATAGAATTGTTTTTCAAATATATTTTTCTAAGAAATATTGTCTTCTAAGATTGTGATATGAAGGAAAAAGAGGAATTTATGGTAAGGAATCATGCTAAAATAAATAATATATTTTACATAAACTTTAGATTAATCTTGAAAATTTTTACTTTACTGCCTTGGGAAATGTCTTTTTTAAAAAAAATCTTGTTTTGGCATTTTTCTCTTTTTTTCCTGTTTTTTTCTTTTTTTTATTAGATATTTTCTTTATTTACATTTCAAATGTTATCCCCTTTCCTAGTTTCCCCTCCGAAAATCCCCTATCCTCCCCCCCCCCCCCGTGGTGGAACTTGTGGCTCTAGCTATATATGTAGCAGAGGATGTCCTGGTTGGTCATGAATGGGAGGAGAGGCCCTTGGGAAATGTCTTCTAGTGATATACTTTTCTTAGCAAATGAATGAAGAAACTGAAAAATGCGGAAAACTGCTTGCATAAATGAAGCTGCTGTTTTAACATCACATTCAAGAACACATACAAATTACTTAAGTTCTTTGATTTGATTATTACAAATTAAAGTTCTTTCATTTATTTTTTTTTTTTTAATTTTGTTTGTCAACCCAGCTGATAGGTCTACTTGAAGCTAAACTTCATCTAATAACCATGCTCGTTACCATAGATTTTAAATTAATCAATCAATCAAACAAAAACCTGAAAAGAGTTTTGTTTTGAGTGTTGATTATAAAATTACTTGGAGCTTCCCCTATTGGTAAACATTCATATATTGACATAATTTCCATTTAACCATCGCAGTAAAACTACATGCCCTTGTTCTATAGCAAAAGTTCATTGTGACAATCTGCAGGTGAGTGTTTTCAAAATCAGCAAATTAAACTCAACTGCATTCCAGCATTAAATGGATTAAAATGGACAGGGCCTCTTAGGTCAGTTGACCTCATTTTAATAAAGCAATCCAGTGAGAGGTTGAATATTTCATTTATGTACATAAAGAAACAGAAACAGAAAATAAAAGTCATAATTTTACCCCCATTAACCTTGTATTGTGAGACATCCCAACTGCTTGTCTTAATGGTAAGGCATGTTTTAATAACAATTTACTGAACATTTCCTTCTCTATGGAGATATTATTATTTAGCTCTGATTTTGAAGTTGCCATCTTCAATGAATGACATATTCATACCACTACAGAAGAGACATTCTAATTTATTTACACGCTACAAACCAGAGAAGAAACCATTTAAGGTTTGCTGATCTTAAAAATAAAAGTATCACCTTACAAAATAGTGCTCTCTATCATTTTTGTACATTGGCTTCCTGTGCCCAGGGAACACAAAGTATTAAACGAACAGCGAAACATAACACTTTCAATGAATTAGGAATTCAATTAGCTGAGGAAGTTCTTGAAGCGAACAGATCATTGCAAGTCGCTTTGGCCCAAGCACCGAAGTGTAAAAGGAAATCAGTTTCTTCTCCGAACAAACATTTTCTCTTCTGTTCTCAGAATTTATTTAGTCAGCAAACAGTTTTTGAGTGGAATATTTGGGGGTTGCTTATTTACTTTTTGCCTATTCATTTAATGTCCCACAACGTACCTTAGAAATGATTTGGTGTAAATGAATTATTTTTACAGTAGTCTACCTATTTAAGAATACTTCCTCGTACTATATATTGTGGTGGTTGATTTGTGGTTTGGGGAGGACTCCTGACAGTTGAAGTGTGGGTGTTGCTGACTCCTTTGCCTGTTCTTGGGACCCTTTTCCTTCTTCAGGGTTGCCTTGCCAAGTCTTAACTGTAATGTGCTGTGCCGTGTTCAGTTGATGTGCCTGGGTGACCTGTTCTTTTCTAGAGAGGGTTGAGGAACGAGTGGATCTAGGGGAGAGGGGATGTGGTGGGTAACAGGGAAAGAAGAAAAAGAATAAATGTGTCTAAAATAATCCACAAAGTAGATTGGAGTGTATAGTCTTTTCTTGTTTGTATGAGTTATTATATTTTTATTATATACTATCAATAAATATATTTGGTTCTTAAACAACCAAGGTTATTATGACTTAACTAACATACAGCAACAGTGCTGATAAGCAAATGCTTCCAATTCTGTCTAAGTTGTTTTGAATTGCATTAACACTAAAATGAATGTAAGAGAATACAAATGGGTGGTGTGGAATAGGGACAGAGCCATTGAAAAGAAGAGACAGCATCTTTATTCTCAGGGAGACAGATGCATGCTTCTTGCTAGTTACCTGGAGACAAATGAGTGCTGTGGAATAAATTCCTTTTTTTATTCCTCTTTTCATTTTTGAACAGATAAAAAAATCAAAGTACAGATCTCTGACTTATTTCTTTCATCTTTAAACTCCTCCAAACCTTTTTCCTAATTTATAAAACTTTGAGGAGCAAAGCTTGCAAGGTAGAAGGTGAGCTGCAACTACGTTGCAGTCAATCTTCTCTCCAGAGAGCAGAAAGAAAGCACAGCCAGCCATAGGAGGAAGGTTAATGATTGCCCAGGGGATGTGCTGGTGCATCTGGGCTTAAAGTCGGCTAAGTTTCAACAGTGACATGGCAATGCCTTGTGATACACGAGTTCTCCCGATAGCCAGGTTCCACCTGGAGCACGGGTAATCTCTCCAGAGAAATTGAGGGTTTAGTAATGCTTTCTTTCACTATAAACAATTCTACGGAATCTAGAAATGACCAGGAGTCCATTAAGTGGGAGCGAAATTAACATGCAGGAAGTTCACTTGATAAACAATGTCCTTGACTTCTTGCATTTTTTTTTTAAGGCTCATGAATTTCACAAATTGTTCCCTAAAACAGATTATCAGGATGCTGGAGTTTTTTTGTTACCACCTTTGAAACATCGCTACCTATTTCATTACCTTAAAATGGTGTGTAAAATAAACAAAACTCCTTAATTTTAAACTCTGTTTAAAGGGAAATAAGCTTATCCCTTAAAGAGATAAGCTGGCAGAAAGCAAACATTTCCAAACTGACAGTATTCAAAGAAGTGAGTCGATAAAAGTGACAGAAACAAAAGAATCATTTATATTATCCCAATTTTTAAGATGAACTATTCAGCCATATGAACTATTTAGTGAACATGTTCCTATGAAATGTATAAGGAGATCAAACTGGGAGATGGCTCAGTGTTTAAGAATTCTTTATGAGTTCAATTTCCAGCAAGCAAGTGGTGGCTCACAACCATCTACAATGGGATATAAAGCCTTCTTATATGAATGCAAGCACGCAGACAGAACACCCATATACATATGTGTTTGTGTGTGTGTGTGTGTGTGTGTGTGTGTGTGTGTGTGTATAATATATACACATGTATTAGCATATTTTGCAAACTTCACCCATTCTTCCTTTACCACTTGAAACTTACATATTAGAGTCACCGAGATGCTAAAAAGGCAATGTTTGTTTCTTTGGGGTCTGGTTATTTTCAGACACTAACTTTGTATCCCATACTGGACTGTACCTCCCTGTGTGCTCATGCTGGCCTCCAACTCCTTATAGTCTTCCTGCCTCAGTATCCCATGAACCAGAATTATAATCACGAATCTCTGTATACCCCTTGGTATGACAATATTAATGTCACTGGAAGGATACAAACTTAACATTTTTAGTCACTATTTTATGCCATTGAACTTTCCATTGTGCCCTGGTTGTCTTCAAAAATTTTATGAACTAGATACTATTATTAGCCCAATATGTCCAATGTGTATATGTGAAAGAACAACATTGAAGAAATAAGATTTTTAAAACTTCCATAAATCGTATGAAATGATTTACTTAGCAGGTGGTAGAATGTTCAGGTTATTTCAGAAATATATTTTGGCTATATGTATCGCTTGATCAGAATTCAGAATGTATGGGTGAAGACAGAAAAAGGATTTAGGATTTGATAGATAATCAAATGCCCCCATAGGGATCTTAGCTCATTGTGGCTTTGTTTGTCAGTGTATGTACTAACTACAAATTGAAAGAACCTTGTAATAACAAGAGATTCAGTGTGAGAAGTCTCATAAACAGTAAAACTATCCCTACTGCTTCATGCTATCCCACCTCACCTCTACTTTTACAGGGATCGGCTTGCTTTAAATAAGGACAAATATGGGATATTTTCAGTATGCAAGAAAGGAGTCAGAACAGGGAAGAATCAAGGAGACGGGATTGTACCAGGTGAGTCCTCTCTAGTCTGGGCTCATTGACCATCAGCCCGAAATACACACATCTTTGCAAAAATAATTTTACCTATATGACAAGACCAGAGCATTGCTCCATGTTTGGAGAGAATGGTTGTTTGCTCTTAGTTCCCACAAATCAGCAGTGTGACCCTAGACCAGTGTTTCTCAATCTGTGGGTCTCCAAAGGTATTTACATTAGAGTTCATAACAATAGCAAAATTACAGTTATGTACTAGCAACAAAAATAAGTTTATTGTTGGAAGTCACTACAACACGTGGTCCTGTTTGAAAGCGTTGCAGCATTAGGATGGTTGACAACCAATGCTCCCGCCAAGTTCCTTTATCTTGCTATATTTGCTCTGTCTGTTAAATGAGTGGACAGCGCTTGGCAGAGAGTTAGCTAACGTCATTTATTAGATTCTCGTCACACAGCCTTAGAGACAAAAGGGAAATCTTTTAATATCATTGGTTGTTCCAAATTCAGAGACAGGGTTCATATATAGCTTGATATATTTAGATGATAACTGGAGATCCCAAAAAGCTACTACAAAACACTTCAAAATTTGTTGCTAGGAGCAAATTGAAAGTTATTCTCATGTACATGTTCTCCTCCATCCTGCTATGTAAGGAAGGCTCATGAAGTCTTCTATGAAGCCATTGGTGTCAAGAGCACTGCAAGTATCATAGAGTGAAACTGAGAAGTAATTGCTTAAAGCCACTCTAGAAACCATAGAGCCAAAGTGAAGACAAGTTGAAAAAATTTAGCCTGAAATAGGCATTTGCAAATGTTACCTGTGCTCAGAGAATGGATACTTGGTGTTCCCAAGTTCAGTCTGGCATGTGAATAGAAATGTAAGCCTTGTAAGAGCAATTTTTCCCCAATTCTAAGGCACTTATGAGTATTTCTATCTGAATACATAACTATCACCTCTGTGAGGAAGGGTGTATATCTTTACCATTCATTAGACATGCTTGAATGTTTAGCTAAGTGAACTGAGTCCTGCCACAATTAGTTTGTTATTGTACTAATTGAGATTAAACTGAACACTTGTTCAGCTCTTGTTAGTGCATTTGGGAATTTTTTATGGATTATATTTTTTTAAAAAAGAAAGAAAAAAAAGAGGAATAGAAAGGAAAGACAATTCATTTAAGCAATCTAATGATTTGGAAGACAAATCACCTGAGTATTTACTGTAATTGTAAAACAGTATAATAGTTTCCTTTAATTTGAAACAGTCTTGCTATATAGCCCAGGCTGACTTCACCTTTGTGATCCCTTTATGGCTTCTTCTCTTGTGTTAGGGTATATGCCATCATGGCCAGCAGCAGGCATGAACTTACCAACTGAACCAGTGTTAAGCTCCTGGCTCAATTGTCCTTGAAGCTTTAGGTCTCTTACCTCGGACAGTGAGGGTAGCAGAAGTTTCCAATTTTCCTACCCGATTCTCAGCAATACACACATAGGTACCTTCATCTGTACTCATGGCCTTTTTAATTCTCAGGGTAGAGTCGTCTTTGATATCGTACCTGGGTGGAAGAGGAGCCAGCATTAGCAAAGAGCATCCGTCACATAGATAATGGCATAAAGATAGTGATCGTTATCTTTTTTATTGCGTTTCACACCCATATGCATCGATCGACAAAATGATACTGATTTAGAATAAAATTACTACTAATAAGATAATTTTCTAACCCACTACTAGTTGCTTGTCAGTTACCCATTCATGTCACAAGTGTACAGCTTTTCCTTCTTTGGAACATCAAAGGCAGGCTTTCCCGTTTGTTCTGAACTTTGTGACTCTCCACTAATAAGGAAAAATAATATTCATTTCTCTTTTGGGTCACACATGTTTCATTATTTTGTAAGTGAATCATACTGTGTTTAATCTGATTTACTTTTAGGCATTTTAATGTAAAATCTTAAAATACATTAAAATAAGAAATAGTTATCTTCTGTATTGGGAAGGTGATAAAATAATAAAATGAAGGTTAAGTAAAAAAATAAAAAAGGTTGGTAAGGTTCTATCCAAGCCCCTCAGGAGACCTCCATATCAGGCTTCAAGGACTGAAAACGCAGAAGGTGTTTGCAACCCCATAGGAAGAACAACAATATCAATCAATCAGACACTCCAGAGCTCCCAGGAAATAATTCACCAACCAAAGGAAACACATGGAGGGACCCATGGCTCCAGCTGCATATGTAGCAGAGGATGGCCTTGTGGGACCTCAATGGGAGGAGAGGCTCTTGGTCCTGGGAAGGCTTGATGCCCCAGTGTAGGGGAATGCCGGGGAGGTGAGGCAGGAGTGAGTGGATGGGTGAGGGAGAACCCTCCGTGGAGGGAGGGGGAGGGAATGGAATGGGGGGAGGTTATGGAGAGGAAATAGGGAAGGGTGATAACATTTGAAATGTAAATAAACACGATAACAAATAAAAAAATTTTTAAAAAGAAAAAAATAAAGAAAGAAAGAAGGTTTTTTTTTCTTCCTGGCAATCAATAGGAACACTTGAAATAGAAAATAGAAACACTTGGAAAAAAATTGGGAAATGTATAAATCAAGCTCATTTAAAAGGTCTATTTTTTTTAATGTAAAGAATAACATTGTTTTTAATAAGCATACAACTTACAAAATTCACATGGTTTTCAGGAGTGGTGGTTCCTTGTAATGAAACTATATTCCAAGTTTAAAATTATACAAACAAGACAATAAAGAGATTTCTACTCCTATGACCTCTCACTTTTCACAAATGTTTTTCAAGCATTTTTTGATAGCTTATGGTAGTTTACATTACTTTCCTTTTTCTATTACACAATCATATCAGTGTTTCCAAAAATTGTTTTAGTTAATTCTGTATGGTCAATACTTTTTGGGATAGTAGAGAACAAAACAAAGAATTCTCAACTGTGGAATACCAAATGGCTGAGAAACACCTGAAAAAATGTTCAACATCCTTAATCATCAGGGAAATGCAAATCAAAACAACCCTGAGATTCCACATCACACCAGGATGAATGGCTAAGATCAAAAATTCAGCTAACAGCAGATGCTGGCAAGGATGTGGAGAAAGAGGAACACTCCTGCATTGTTGGTGGGATTGCAAGCTGGTACAACCACTCTGGAAATCAGTCTGGTGGTTCCTCAGAAAATTGGACATTGTACTATCGGAAGATCCAGCAATACCTCTCTTGGGCATATACCCAGAAGATGTTCCAGCTTGTAATAAGGACACATACTCCACTATGTTCATAACAGCCTTATTTACAATATCCAGAAGCTGGAAAGAACCCAGATGTCCCTCAACAGAGAAATGGATACAGAAAATGTGGTACATTTACATAATGGAGTACTACTCAGAAATTAAAAACAATGAATTTATGAAATTCTTAGGCAAATGGATGCATCTGGAGGATATCATCCTGAGTGAGATAACCCAATCACAAAAGAACACACATGATATGCACTCATTGATAAGTGGATATTAACTCAGAAACTTAGACTACCCAAGATAGAATCTGCAAAACACATGAAACTCAAGAAGGAAGACCAAAGTGTGCATTATTTGTTCCTTCTTAGAATGGGGAACAAAATACCCATGGAAGGAGTAACAGAGACAAAGTTCATAGCTGAGACTGAAGAAAGGACCATCCAGAGACTGCCCCACCCAGGGATCCATCCCATATACAATCACAAAACCCAGACACTATTGCATATGCCAGCAAGATTTTGCTGACAGGACCCTGATATAGCTATCTCTTGTGAGGCTATGTCAGTTCCTGGAAAATACAGAAATGGATGCTCACAGTCATCTATTGGATGGAACACAGGACCCCTAAAGAAGGAGCTAGAGAAAATACCCAAGTTGCTAAAGGGGTTGGCAACCCTATAGGAGGATCAACAATATGAACTAATCAGTACCCCCTAGAACTGTGTCTCTAGTTGCATATGTAGTAGAGGATGGCCTAGTTGACCATCAATGGGAGGAGAGGCCCTTGGTCTTGTGAAGATCATATGCCCCAGTAAAGGGGAATGCCAGGGTCAGGAAGCAGGAGTGGGTGGGTTAGGGAGCAGTGTGGAGGGAGGGTATAGGGGACTTTCAGGATAGCATTTGAAATGTAAATGAAGAAAATATCTAATATAAATGAAATAAAAAAGAATTAACATACATTTTTAGTTGCTTCTCTCTCTCTCTCTCTCTCACACACACACACACAAACACACACACACACACACAAACACACACACACACACACACACACCCTCTTTCTCCCCCACTCTCTTTCCTAAGTCTCCTGCCCCTCTTTCTTCACTTGTCTCTATCCCCCATTTTTCGTTTGTTTGATTGATTCATATTGGACAGGTTCTCAAATTCACTGTGACCCTGAGGACCACTCGACTCCAGTTCCTTCTGCTTGAGCTTATGTGTAAAATGATCTCCACACCCTGTCCAGCTGGTCTTAGGGCACACAATCATTCATTGTGTTCTACTTCTAACATTAATTTTCAAACAACACAAAAAAAACAAAATGACAACAAGGAAACTGCTGAGTCCATGCACCAGTTCTGATGTATAGACAGTGGGATGACTAACTGTAATGTCTGTCTATCAATCATGTCAGTTGCTTGGAATTTTCAAATTCCTCTATCTTCTAATCTTGAGCAGACTTCTCTGTTTACATATTTAACTTGAATTTCTATTTATCATGGTATAAATGCCTTATGCCTTAAGAAACCCTTATTGCTATACGTATTGGAAACCTTGCATAGCTACACCACAAAGAAATATGTTACTACCCCCTTGAAACATAGACACATGTTAATGACTCTGTGATACTTAGAAATTCTTAGTGTTTTAGAGTTTTTATTGTTGTCTTTTTTTTTCAGGATGGGCTATATCTCTCTGTTTCACTAAATGCTCTATTCATACTATCAATCATGGAACCTATTAAATGTATACAAGTGACATAAAGCACAGTCTTAGGAATGTAATGTCAAATTTTAACATCAGGGCCATTCCTTGAATTTCTAGAGGTGGGAAAAGTAGTTAAATTCTTCATGTGTGAATTTTACCATTGACAAATATTATTCTAATAACTATGTCTGTTTCAACACAATGAATTCCAACTACAGCTTTAAAATACGTAAAAATAGCACAGCAGGAGGAAATCACAATTCATGTTACCTATTTATTACACATTTGAAGAACTCAAGAGCTATAAAATTAATGCCTTTATTCCTGCTAATATGAATGAATGTTATATAAATAGGAGTGGCTTCAAGGCTGGTAGTTTCCTATACTTACCTATTAGGATGACTTATTTTTAAAGTTTAAGATCAATTCTAAGTTAAGAAGCATATAAGAACAAAATAAGAACAAAAGTATAGAGTTGCAGATTTAATATATTATATAACAAATTAGAAATTTGTGTATATATATATATATATATATATATATATATATATAGAGAGAGAGAGAGAGAGAGAGAGAGAGATATATATATATAGAGAGAGAGAGAGAGAGAGAGAGAGAGATAGCTATAATCCAGAAGTATCCATCTGCTCTATAAGCAGAATCATACATGTGAGGTAATTTTACATACACAAAAACATTGGTTATGTTTGCTTAGTGATGGCAATGACACACAAAAGCTTATTTGGACTCAAAATTCCAGGTTATAGTCCATTGTAGCAGGGCAGTCATGTCGACTGTAGGTGAGAGAGATAGACACATTATACTCAGTGCTGGGCAACAGCATTAGATAGATGTGTGCACACCAATCAGTTTGCCACTCCCTTGCTTTCACTTCATGTATGATAATTTGGTAGGTCTTCCTACCTCAGTTAATGTAAAAATCAAACAATGCCTAGCTGAGACTCCTAGCAGCTTAGTGGTGGGGGAGGGAGGTTATATATTGAGGCTGATGTGGTCAGGCAGGACTCCCAACCCACCCACAAAACCTTTGACCCAAAATTTGTCCTGCCTACAAGATGTGCATGGATAAAGATGGAGAATAGACTGAGGGAATGGCCAACCAGTGACTGGCCTTTCTTGAGCCCCATCCCATGGGAGAGAGACAAGCCCTGACACTATGAATGATACTCTGATTCACTTGTAGACAGAAGCCTAACATAATTGTGTTCTGAGAGACTCCATCCAGCAGTGAATGGAAACAGATGCAGAGACCCACAGCCAAACATCAGGTGGATCTCTGGGAGTCTTTTGGAAGAATGGGAGGAAGAATTGAGGGAGCCAAGAGGGGTCAAGGACACTACAAGAAGACCTAGAGAGTTAACATTTCTTTTTAGTAATAGAATCCACCTTTCTGTTTGATATGTCTGCTATTTTTCACATATGTTTTTCAGGTAAATGTGAATTTATTGTGTTAATTACTCTGTGTCAGGGTTTTGAAGTCTTTCAAAACTAACAGAATCCATATTCTCTAAACAATCATAACTTTAAGAGCTTCATAATAATTGATCAATCTATATATACTTTATTGCATTTCTCTTATCAATCAAAGCTACTTAAATTTGGTTGGTTTTTTTTTTTAACTATCTTTAACTAGTCTAGTATAAATTATAAATGAGTAGAGTATGCTTCGGTACAAAGCCACTAATTGTTAGTATGGTAAAATTTTATACGTTTGTAGAATATAGTGGTTAGGCCTGTTTTAATTAAAAGCAGTAAATGAACCAAATGAAAAATACTTCTGATGTGGCAGTTTTACTGCAAGTGGGATGCCTTTCATTGTGAAATCCGCCTGATTTAGACTTCTATGAAGGCAGCCATTGTTGCCAGGTTTGATTAATGACAGTGGCACTATGTTGGGCTGTCAGGTGCTACCATGGAGGTACCTTATTTCTTCTGATATAAACCACTGCTGAAAAATACAACCCAATCATATTTGGCCCCTGGAAAAACATGTGCTATCATCACTGTACCGTGAATTCAGATTGATTGGTGACCAGCTGTGACAAAGTAGGCACTGAAGCTTGGTCTCACTGCATTATTTTTTTTAAAAGTAGGGAGGGTGGTTTAAAAAAAAAAAAAAAGACAAAGGAAATGTAATTGTATCAAAACCCTTACAAAATCATTACCATCTGTTAAGCTAAATAAAAACAAAACAAAGTGATTTTGCTTTGATATTTAAAACAATAGTTTGTATAGAAGGTAACTGTTCATGGTTTGATATTTGATATATAATACGAAAAGTGTCTCTAAAGAGAAATATTGCTCTTTACTACTATAGGAAAAAAAGTAATAATTTCTAAATATCATTTGCCACTGTACATAAGGGAATTTATTATATTTCCTCCTCAATGAGAAACCTGTTATCAAACATAGTAGAAAGAATTTCTGTAAATCAAACTAAAATGAAAATATCAGGCAATACTTCAATTGTGTATTGTAGTCTTATTGTGTACTTTTCAAACACAACAGACCCTTATGATAAGAAGTTATCCTGGCCTTCCCACTTTTCTGAATATATTAAAATAAGGACTTCAAACTTTCTATGATAGGTATAAAATTGAACAAGACAAATGAAAGGAATATAAACTATTTTTTAGAGTAATCTGGAATTTTTCTATATTGAAGGCCTGTGTCTCTCCTCACCTTCTTTGGATTATATAAAGATTCCCTAAAACTTTCTGAAAGGTAAATCTCAACTCAAAAATCATCTATTTTCTTGGAAGAAAATGTATTTACTCAAAATTTTAATTTGTTTTGAAATTATTTACAATGTATTCTAATATTACTGGCTGAACTTTCAGGATGAGAATTTTGTGCTAACACTTAAAATTTTAGGGTCATTTTGCTTTACCAAAAGTTACAATAGTCAGTCATAAAAATATGCACTGAACCATGAAATAGTCTTCTAGATCCAAGGACTAGAGAATGTTTACCCACGAATACTGCTCCTTTTCATTATAATCAAACCATTTCTCTCTTTTCTGGAAAAAGATACCCCATTTTAATTTTGAAAGAAAAACGGATTGTTTAATTTTCCTAAAATAATATTGCTGCTCATAGATTCTTATACAAAACTTTTTCATGAATAAGACTTAAACCTATTAAAATCATGGAAGTACTTATAATAACCTAAATCATGTGCAATTCTTAATCTGTAATATTTAAGGTATATCTTAAAGACAATGTCATAAATCACATGACTAATATAGGGATTTCATTTGGTAGGTAAATATTGTGCACTTCATGCAAGGCAGAAGGATGTCATGGTCATTTGATCTGCAACTATTATGCATACTTTGCTTAGAATTAGGATGAGTGAATCTTGATATTAATTCAGTAAACAAGGCACAATAAATTTCTAGACAAGCAATTCAACAAAATATTCTACTCATATCAAAATAAAAATTACTATATAATTCATTGCATGATTTTAATAGGGAAGTTGTACAATACAAGGTTTAGTCATGCTTGAATTTTCTGTTTTATTTTGAAATCTCCAGCAGGGTGTCTACCTTGCAGCCCAAAGACCATGTCTTCCTAAGAATAGCTTTTAAGGTGGTCCAACACAAAACTGTAAACTTAATTAAAATGTTATGAGATTCCTTTGTTCCTAACAGAATTTGTGATTCTCAAAAATAAATGTGGTAGGATTCAGACAGCATTGTGTTGCCATGTCCAAAGGTTGGATATGCATACACAGAAAGGCCTATGAAACTCTAAACTTCAACTCTCACTTATCCAGCTAATCAAATAATACTTAACTAGTATTTAAAGCTAAGAAATTTTTACAAAAGCCACTCATGTCACTTCCAACCTCTAGTTGGAATCATGGGTGGAGAATCCCAATAAACAGAGGCTTTGCTTTTCACAGTTTCATTTATGATCAGCCTCGAAAATACTATCTTTAATCAGAACAATATAGAAAGAAGGAGATAGACTGATAGATGGATGGATAGAAAGATAGATAATTGGAGAAAAGACAAGAGAAAGGTAAGGAAGAGAGAAAAGTCCAATTACTTTTATTAGAATATGTTATGACTTTACTATTGTTGTTAAACTCTTACTCTTCCTTAATTCTAAATTTAACTTTACCAAAGGTACACATGAACACAGTGTGTGAAGAATTCCTTACCCATGCTTTCAGATAAACAGAGAAGGAAGGACTCTAACACTGTTCTTCCGTTAGCACAGCTGGGAGAGAAAAAAGCCATTTTCAAACTCCCAAGCTGCATGAAAATAAGCAAGGGACAATGTTTAATCATCCATAGTGAGAAACTGGTGTTGACTGACAAAGTGCAGATTTTGGCTCACAGTATAACAAGATCAAGTAGAGCAGGCATTGCACAACTGTCAAGGGTTTTGACCTCTTTAAGATATGCATTCTCTGCATCCTCTCTCTACATTCTCTCTCTACATTCTCTCTCTGCATCCTCTCTCTCTCTCTCTCTCTCTCTCTCTCTCTCTCTCTCTCTCTCTCTCTCTCTCTCTCTCTCTCTCTCTCTCTCTCTCTCTCTCTCTCTCTCTCCCCTCCCCTCCCCCTCCCCTCCCGCTCCTCTCACCCCTCTCTCTCTCCTTCATTCTACAATTAAACTATATCACATCTGGGACTTTTCCAAAAGACCAAACTATGTGGTCAACCTAATCAAGGACTCCCTCCCTAAACATTTGTTTCCTTTGCTGAGATTAGGACTCAGAGATGGAAGCAGCTAGGGAAGGACCTCCCACTGAGTTATAACCCCCCCCCCCCCACACACACACACAGAGTAAATCCCAGGACCTCTGCTGGGCAGGCTAATCCCTGTGATCTGTAGAATTATTCTGGGTACTTCCCTGTCAGTCTTCTAATCCAATGGCAGACACAGGAGATACTCCTATTTTCGGTGTGGGTTGGTGGTTAAGCACTAAGTTCACAGCCTGAAGTCCTCACCACTCCCTCCTGTCCATCGCCCCCCACCCCTGTCATCTTGTTCTTACTTTTCCCCTCCTCAAAAAGATGCATCACCACTTCTAGAAAAACTGTCCTCTGGTTTCTAAACAACCTCCAATCCTTGCCTATAAAACTTAATCGGCCTCCCACTTCCCCAGAAATTTATTTCTAATACCCTAAAGAAATCCTTGCTCTTTCTTGGTGGCTGGCTCTGTGGTGTAGGGGTGGAGAAGAGAAGTGAGGAGTCCCCCACCCCAGATATTCCAGACAACCTCAGTGTCTGATGCAATGTACTAAACAAATATATTTTACTGAAATGCTGTCCTCTACCATAAATTAATGAACAAAGGAGAACAAAATATAATTTGATTTCACTGAAGCTTATATTACCCAGGTTTCCAAATGACTGTGGATTTTTCCTCTCCTTTAAGATAATTAATACAGTAATTAATAGTGCCTACCTCACAGGGCTATTGAAATTTTACAGTAAAAAAATGACAAATATTTCACAATTAAGAAAGCATGTTGAAACAAAGTTGTGGAAGCAGGTTCAATTATCATTTCATTTAGAAATAATTATCCAATTGGCTTAAGTTCTCTCAAGATAATTTGATTTTACAATAAGACTAGAAATTGTAATATCATATTTGCAACATTGGGGGTTTCTCAGTCAGATATTTGGCAAGAAATTAACCTCAACTCTAAAACCTTTTAGAATAGGATCTTAGGTATTAATTTCAGAGTTAACCAGTCTGTCTTACTAGGATTGGTCCTATATTTGCCATCTCTGAGATGGGAGAGGCACAGGGCAGCCTGTCATCAGCTTTCCTACTGAGCACAGCTGAGCTACAGGACGGTAATGGCAGTGTTAGATGGTAGTGTTTAGTCTTAGCAGTGCTCTGGAAAACCAGAAAGGTTCTCTCAATTTTTTCTTTTGTCCTACAAATGCCTTCATAAAATGCAATTGTGGGATGATTTGGACATTTAAGACATCCTAAAGGGAGGAACTTCTGACCACTCGTTGTATCAAATAACTTGTGGCATGGCAGATTTGACCGAAAATGTAGGTTTTGACCTGTATCTAGTTAGGGGTCTCTTGAGAAGTTTCAGCAATGCAGGAGTGATTCAACGAACAAAGAAAAGCTTTGCCTTTTATATTCTAGAATATATTCAAAATGTATTTATTTATTTATAGCATTAATTAAGCAAAGTATCTACTATGAGATAATGCTTTCTAGACATGAAAGGGAGGCTACACCCAGGAAATATCAACAATATAGAAATGCAAACAAGACCTGTACCATGAGAGAATTTGCTGATGAGCCCATAGGAATGGTGGAAATTTCACAAGGTCCCACCCCTAAATGAAGAACTAAAGCAACTAATTGCCATTGAGAGAGGAAAAATTAGTTTTATCTCGGGGCAAGAATCCTAATAATCTATCAATTCTAGGTGGTAAGCCTTAAATGCATGTACATATGAGCAATGCTAAGTGAACTCAGTAAGTTTTATGCATATGGTTGTGCATATATGTATAAATGTATGTATAAACAATAAAAATGAAGTCATGAATCTGAAAGGGTATAGGGAGGCATGTAGGAAAGAGGTTAGGGAAAGGAGAAGGAAAGGCATTGTGTAAGTATAGTAATCGTGCCTAATCTCAAAACATTAAAATATTTCAATTAAGGAAAATAAAATATGCAAAAGTGCATTTGTTACATAGTTTTAGTGAACCGAAGTATCTTCATATGTTAAATAATAGCATGTTTATGTTAAATCTTAACATGATATCAATTGCCCATATGAAGTGATACATGCTCCATATTTAAGGCAAGGAGAAAAGATTATTATGTTTTTAATACTCTCACATGAATTATAGTCAACTCCTGCTGACCTAAACTTAAAATAAAAGTCAAAATCAGCCTGGTGGCATATCATATCATATCAGGATTCAGAAGGGAGAGAGAAATGAGTTAGGAATTAAAGGTTACCCTCACCTTCACGATAAAATAGAGGTCAACCTACTCTGTTTTTCTAGTCTCTGTCTCAAACATGAAAATAAAGCAAGTATTTATAAAACATAATTTGATTAACGCTGATTTCATATTTCCCATCATCTAAGGTTTCCTTACTTTAAGCACTGGTAATATTTAAATTTAACTTTTTTTTTTCTTGCTGGGGAAGCTCGCTGTTCCTAGAATGCATTTTGAAAGCATCCTTGTCCTCTACCCATAAAGTATTACAAGCATCCAATGAACGTTTACCCTGAAGCATTCTGAAGTACCTACTAGGGAGTGAGAGAAATAAAGTGCCCTGAGGTGAGAAACTACTGCCTTTTAATATATATCTAAATATCATCTATCGTTCATAGGTTACAATACTTGTGATTTCAAATGCATACATTAAAGTTAGTAAGGCAGATAGAGAAAAAAAATCGTAATGAGTTCAGCTTGATTTTCTTTTAGTAATAGGTGAAGGCCAAACATAAGAAAGATCAACAGCTGTTGAGTAAAATATGGAACGCACATTATTCCACTTATCACATGGGAAATGCGTGCAAGCTTTCATTGCCAGAGATAACAGGGCCTTTTCAACTTGGCCACACGTTTATCCTGCAACCTTGAGCATCTTTTCTATCTCGAAGCTTCGGGGGCCGTTCTTCTTCTTCAAGGTTGCTGGAAACATTACTTCTGTGCTATATGCATTGCTCCACACAAAACCCTGGGTCCTCAAAAACATTTAGGTTTAATTAAGAGCTTTTTTTAAAATTTTAAAATGCATGTTCCACAAAAAAACCTTACTGCATGTGCTATTAAAAGAGCTTTGGAAGTGTTGTCTCTGCTCTCTCACTACCTTTCCTCTCTTACTATCCATCCAAGTGGAGCCTCCAGTTTTCATTTGCAAGCTATGGATGGCAACATGTACTTGTTGCATGAAGTCAGTCTGAAAGATAAATGAACTACTTTGTTATGAAGTACCTGTAAATATGAACTTATACTCCTATAGTTAGTAAATTGGAAGGTGTATATTTTTTATATTCCAACTTCTGTGAATCAAGAATCATCTCACTAAATATGGTCAATTTGCTACATTTTTTTTCCCTCCTTAAGTGACTGGTTACAACTCAAGCAAATTAAGTATAAATTACCAGTAAAAGATTAAAAATGGTGAGACTGAAAGCAATGATGATTAATTGGGATTGTCAAATTGACTGAACTTAGAATGACCAACGAAATAAAGCTCTTGGTATTTCTGCTAGCAACTTTCTGGATTAAGTGAATTGAGAGTGAGAAAGCCCCTTCTGCAGGCTGGGAGCACCAGTGCATGGGTTGCTGTCCCATACTATATAAAAGGAGAACATGATCTGAATGTCTGGATGCATCTTTCAGCTTCCAGACTGTATGTGTAATGCAATTAGCTGATGAACTCTTCTTTGGCCAGGACCTCAAACTGTGAGCCAAAATAAATGCTTCCATCCTGAAGTTTCTTTGGTGTACCATTTTGTCACATCCCCAAGAAATATAATTAATCCAATAGTCTTTGGGCTTCTCTGTTTATTAAAAACAAACATTGCAATCAGTTACACAAACATAAATAAGAGTGATTTTTCTAAATGTACATTAAGATGCATTTCACTATAGGTGGTTTTCTGTAAGTGTCATCAAGAAAATGTCAAAGAATCCTTTCAATGAATTCAAATGTGTACTGAGTATTAAGTTGTACGGTGAAGATGAAAAGATGAAGTGTAAACTCCCAATATTCAAGAAAAGTCTCCTGTTTTCCACATACATATCTATTCAGATTTTTCTTTGGTTCCTTTAGCAACTATTCTTTTGACATCTGATGGATTTCAGTAATTTATTTTTTATTTTTTTATTTTTTATTTTTGGTCTATTTCATGAGACAAATTGGGAAGAACAAATAATCATATTAGCAACAAATATTAAAAAGGATAAAATTATTCTAAATTGGGCAAATGACCATTTAAAAACATATGGTTATCGTAGATAGATGGTATACCATTATTGTGGTGTCAAAATTATATCCAATCAATGCTTTATTAAGTAAAATATATTGTGACTGTATGAAAAACAGTATACATGAAGCCAAGCAGGTATTAACTTGCGACTTCTCATTCTTTAAGGAGTGGAAAAGGCTTAACTTCTAGATTCTGGCTAAGTTTGTGGGCATAGGAACCATATAAATTGTCTAAATATACAGAGAAATTGGAAATATTATATATAAGACATAAATAGTAGTAGTCATTGGATTATAGATTTACAACTAACTTAATTTTCTTATGCTCATTCATTCATTTTCCTATTTTTGTTTTTGTATTGAAGAAAACATTAGCACCACATTTCTCCAACTGTACTTAGCATTTACTGTATTTGCATTTATAAATTTAGGCATATCACAGAAAATATTCCTCTCAACTTGCAACTTGAAGAGATTGTTGCTTTTTCTTTACTTGTGAATTTTTCATAATGGCAATATGAGTACTTATAAATTATCACATCCTAAAAATTTTTACATTTCAACTTCATGTTATAATTTAAATTATATAAAATAATAACAGAAATAAGTAAGAAATATATATTAAGTAAAGCATTAGAGATATTACAAGCCATTCAAGTGGTGATAGCTATGAATTGTCTATGTGTTAAAACATGTAAGTCTACAGTGTTCTTTTAAAAAGTTGTTTTAAGTTAAGAAAATACTGGAGAAACACAGAAAGTGTCTGTACCAGAGAAGGCCAATTTGCTTGTAGTATTGAGTATTTTCTGATGAACTGCAGTAACTTTCTAATCTTGGCTGCAGTCCTAGTCTTGTTACTCCCATTTCCCATGTCAGCCACTCAGAGGGCTCTGGTGTGTCCTGCCTTGATGGACAGAGCACACTGACTGTGGGTCTCATGATGAGTGATGCCCACATGCCAATGACAGGTGGCTCTCAGACAGATCCTTTTGCTGTGAGAACTGGCACCTAGTCTTGGCTCAGCCCACACACAGCCCAAGAGCTGCCAGTTAATGGGCATCAGAGCTTCACTTGACTTCAGTGAACTCTGTATCTTGAGTATGCTCCAGCATGGGAGTTGATGGCTGTCAAAAGCAGAGATCGAGTGCCAGTTTGAGCATTGTTCCTATGCTGAGATTCTCAACAGATGGGCCAGCATGATCACCGGACAAGGCACCATGATCTCCCCCCCTAGGTGGCAATTAGTTTTATGTTGACAGTAACTATAAGCACCTATTTGGTGAAAATACAGGAAAAAGTTCCATCCTGGCAACAATGAAAGTTTCCAATTAAAACAGTATAAAAGCAAAACGTTAGGCTTCAGTCCCTAAGACTATTATGTGCACTTTTCCAAATTTAAATTTCCATGTAGCCAAATATTTATGCTTATCTTAAGAAATTGCTTTGAAAATTACCTTAAGTGTGTCACTATATAATGTGTCAATACAGTAGAGTAACATTTTCCTTATGTTATATACAATATAAAATTTTAAATCAGTTGATCTTTAAAAAATTGTTAATTCAGAAATTTGGAAAACAAGTTCAGAATATCAATTTTATGTTGTGAAGATTCTGAAGTTATTTTCTGCCACTAATATAAAAGTGTAATGCTGGAAACCTAATTATGTTAAGTATGCATTTCTGTATCTCTCAAGCGAGAGTCATATTGCGCTGTGACACTATCCCTTATGATAGCATTGTTGTAAGAAAGAAGCTTTTAGTAGCACTTATGCACCTGACAAGTTCTCTTAAGTCTTCTTAAGGGAGTGCCACCATTTTCCTTACAAGCATTAAAAAAAAAAAAAAGTTTAGTAGAATTCCTGGGATCCCAATTTAAAATCTGAAAATCTGATGAACCCTTCGGCTGGGACACAGTACTGGAAGAGGTACAATAATCCTAAAATAGGTTGGGATTTTCAGAGTTTGCAGATCGGTTGGCAATATTTATTAGTACGTCTACATAAATTCATATTAAAGGTTGTATCTGTTAAGTAAGCAACACTCAATATTTCTATAGATATTTTTAGCCAGATGGAAAAGAATGTGAAATTAACCCACACAAACTGAACGTCTCTTATTTTTCATCATTAATCTTTTACTGCTGCGCTCGGTAAATGCTTCTAATACCACCTTCTGTGTTTATTCACTGTATACTATTTGCAGGGCTTAGACATAATTATGTCATTTTATAGCCTTTCAGGTAGAACCTGCCAAAGCAGAGGGTAGTGATTAACCACATCATACTTCAGCATCTTCAGGATATAGAACACAGAGTTTCAATAGCTCCTCCAAGGTCATCTTCATTTTTAGTGCTAAAGAAATTTCTCAAATATCTTTTTTAGAATGTAGAGATAGATGCAATCTCATAGGCTATTAGTATCAGAACTAGACCTCCAAACCAACAACCTGGACAATAGACTCCATGTGTATCATGTTGGCATTTGTACAAAAAAAAAAAAAAACCCTCATAACTTCCATTGCAGTTTGTATGACTCTTTGTTCCAGAAACAAATGGGCAAAATACTTATTTAACACAAAAGGCAATTTTGCCTTCCACCTTTCCTTCTTTATTTGCTCATGGGGACATTTTTTTTGGACAATGGTTTATTTACATTGCTGTCACCATGTTCTTAGTATTTCTTTTCTGCTTCTAAAATTGTCTTAATTGAGTGATCTCCACTAAGCCAATCTAATCAAATTGGATATTTATCGGGAGCACAACTCAGCGCATGTCCTTGAGGTGCACACTGAACATGAGCAAGGGACATCTCCCCAGCAGGGTAGCTAGCACCTGTTCAGCATCTCTGCTTCCCAGCCCCACAGGCTCTAAACAATAGAGCTCCCAGACAATTAATACAGGGACATTTTCCAGAGCTAACTGTAAAGACCCACTTTGTTCAAAATTGCACAAAAAGGGAGTTATAAGTGGTTCTATTCAGTTTCTCTTCTGAAAGAATCATGTAATTCTGGGAATCGCAGATTCCACGAAACTAAGAATTCTAGAAAATCTCACTTAAAATAGACTTTAGAAAAGGGACTTGTCAGTGGGCTGAGGGAAATTGATAGAATTTTACACTATATTTCTTAAAATGCTTATTCTGTAGGCCCCTTTCTGTTTTATGAAATATTCATGAATAACCTACACTATATGGAAGCTATCAACTGCATTTAGAAGTGGCAGGCATACATAAGAATGTAAATGGCATATTTTATTTCTTCTCCCCTCCCCACAGTAAAGCTATTATGAACATTCCATTCTACTAGAGATCCTTATTGCAGAAGTTAGTCTTACTTTAGAATCAGTTTAGCAAACAAAGTAAATAAAAATGGAAAAAAAACCTGGCATGCTAAATAATGGTGACATAGTAGAAATCATACAAATGATGAATACACTAAATGTTTAGTTTGCGGTATTTTGCTAACAACTTGAAGCACAGACAGGGCTTCTATGATTAGATGCGAGCTAATAATTAGTATAATGTCTCTTCCAAGTCCTAAGAAGCTTACTTTAAGGTCTCCATCCCACTATTAGATTAAATAGGACATTGTAGTGAATGCTTGTCAATTTTGCTCTTATTTATTTGGACATAGCAGGTAATATTTACTCCTTTATGTTAGCTTATAATATTTTTGATAGAGTCAGCAGCATATGGATTTTTGATGTACTGTACCCTTTTGATAATCTCTTTATCTTAAGGTGTAAGATGACATGGAATGGAATACTGCCCTCTTCATTAGAACTTCAAGCAACTTCTATCACATAAATTACTCGTGAAAACATATAATAAATCACTTGATCTTCAAAGATCACTAACAAGCACAAGCGTAGGGTCAGCTGACACACAAGGATGCAGAGCTGAGGAAAAAAAAAAAAAGAGTTCTACCTCAGCGTTTTGTTTTTGATGTATTCAGTATGAAAATGGCTGTCCATACTGCCTTCTCTCATTAACCTAAAACTCAAAAAATGAAAAAAACCACTACTTGCACTTTGCTTTAAGGAATTACTTTTGCAAACTGGTGATGAGAACTGTGAGCTTTCAATAAATCGATCCTTTTATTTAAATTCCACAGGTGCAAATGTGTTATTAGAAATTAAAACCATTTCGTACTCTGAAGTTCCTCCCTTCTTTTGCCACCACGTTTTTTGTTTGTTTGTTTGTTTGTTTGTTTTGGGGTTCATGTGTAAGAAACTTGTTTTACAGGTGTCTTGATACATGTCTGTAATCCCAGCACTAGAGAGATTGGTATAGGATGTTCATAAGTTCAAGGCCAACATTGCCTACATAGTGAAATTTTTAAAACGTCAGCCTGGCCTTCATGAGACACTCTGTTTAAAATATTGTTTTTAATGTGTATGTGTGTGTGTGTGTGTGTGTGTGTGTGTGT